>NW_015554059.1:442142-475053 GCF_001515605.1 Sinocyclocheilus anshuiensis
TAAAGAATATCTCTTTGGGTTTGAGACTTTAGTCTTTGCAACTTTAGGGATCTCATCTATTCACGAACAGCTTGTAACACTCCAAAGAGAAAGGAAAATTTTTAATTGCATCATATGACCCCTTTAAGAGCATTTTCTACGAGTCACTTTACGATCGTTCGTTATTGTTTCACATACGTTTCCCAAAAATGCACTTAACACAATCGTACGTAGCCGTGCTTTAAGTGCTTCTTAGGAGTCGCTATCCGTTTGTCAAGTGCTGAAATGGCACCTTATAGAATGGCTCGTAATTGTAGTACAGGCTCGTTTATTGACGTGTTAATGCTGCGTTCCAGACAACTCGGATATAATAACAATTATATTATATTATATTATATTAGTTTCCCAAAAATGCACTTAACGCAATCGTACGTAGCCGTGCTTTAAGTGCTTCTTAGGAGTCGCTATCCGTTTCTGCCCTTTTTAATTATTTCATTTATAAATTCATAAAAACGAGTAATAAAGTGTACAATAAAGTACTCAGTCGTACAATCGTTTTTACGAACTTCTTAGGCTTACGAAGCTTTTGGGAAATGCAGCCCAGTCCAATACTTGGCATTTTATTTAGATTACATTCCTTAAAAGGAATTGGATGTGTTAAAACTAACTGCAAAAATAATTATATATTAAAGGGGTCATATGATGCTATTTTAAAGATCATTATTTTGTGTATTTGGTGTAACAGAA
Organism: Sinocyclocheilus anshuiensis; assembly: GCF_001515605.1. Lineage (NCBI taxonomy): Eukaryota > Metazoa > Chordata > Actinopteri > Cypriniformes > Cyprinidae > Sinocyclocheilus > Sinocyclocheilus anshuiensis. The sequence goes on from NW_015554059.1 coordinate 442,869, forward strand.
TAATGCATACATGTTTAATTTTCATTTATACTTAAAATGTATTTTTGTATTTTTTAAATAAAAAGTATGCATTAATCATAACATATATTATAAATATACAAAAACATTATAGTATTTGTTGCTTTTTGAAATTGTGTAAACATTTAATGAAACTGCAATTTGAATTTATACTGGAAAAGAAAAGGGCCAACACACACTTATTGGTTGAGATGCTCTTGAGTGTGAATTTGACCTTCAGCCTCCATGTCCAAGACAGAAAGCCTCCCTAAGTGTTTCAGGTTCACATTTACAGTAGGTCTGGCTATGGTTTACAATCCAATCAATCCCGCTCAACATTTTTTCATATATAATACCATGTTTCACTTAGCAAACCTTTACCATTAAAGGGGTAAAATGGGTTGCAAACACTCTTTCATTTAGACTTTAACAAATTTAACTGTTGTATTCATCAGTCATGAAATAAATAAGACTTGCCTTTGGCAATTTCCTCAGGATTAAATATGCATTGGATGTTATTGTGTGATTTTTGCGAAACCAATACTTAACTAATTTATAAATTACAAAGCATCAATTTTGAGCTTTCATCCAAATACAGGCAGAGTACAGACAGGGTTCTTTGGGATGGATGGTGATTACAACTAGTTTTGTTAAATAATAGGCTAGTGCATTCACATTGTTCTTCTTGCCTGTCTATGACTGACTTTAATTCACTACATATACTGCTGAGTCAGGTCTTAAAATAGTGGTGAGCATGGCATAGTCTCCGAGGGAACATTTCAATGTGACACCTTCTCATAAAAAAAAAATAAAAAATCTTCAGAAAACCTTTTTGGAGATTTTTGGTTGAGCACAATAATCATTGCTTTCAACTAAGCATTCATAAATTAACAAAAATGTTTTAGAAAATTGTCTTAATTTGGAAAGTCATTTAAATATGATTGTTCCCATTGTTTTTTTGTTGTTGCTTTAATTGGCATATCTGGCACAGCCCGTCATGTGTGATGCGTTTATGTAATACATCGAGTGACAAAAAGATGAATGCAACACAAGAGTTAACGTTACCATCTACCGTCCTCAGGGACTTTGAGGCATCACACAAATGCATGCACACATACAGTACACACTGATATTCATTAGACATGATTCATGTACTTACATACTGCACCAGTGTAATAAAAGCACACCAGAGACACGGGCTACACCACCACTCATGCACTGACCATTGTGTAATATGTTGTACTTACATTTGGCCACAACAATAATAATAATACAAAAACATTAAAATTCTGCATGCTAACAATTAAGCGGAACCTCAAATCTGTCCTGTGCCAAGACTCTTTCGATTGCATTAAAATAGACTGAGGGTACTGAAATTCAGGAATGGCACACAGACTACAATTATGATCCAATCACCACTCTACTCCATTCACATTGCCATTTAAATAAGCGTTCAACAAATAAGTGTCTTTCAACCTGCTATCTCGGTGCATTTTGTCTAACATATCTTGCAATATATATTGCTTGTGATTTCTTGTTTACTTGTAATTGCACAATGACTTACTATCAATGAATTAATGAGTGTGCTGTGCAGTATGATTATATGTATTTAGCCTATACCGCACAGTTGTCTGCAGACATTTGGAAAGACATTTATAGTTGTTGACACTAAATTACTTCACTAATGGATCTAAACTGTCTATAAAGGAGCATTTCATTATTATATCATCTAGTATTTTACTATTTGTTACATTTTGAATAGTTTTAATCTGATTAATTCTTTTTTATCTTTATTTTCTATTCTTTATTTTTATTTCTTATATCTGTTTCTATCCTGTTCACCCTATCCTGTTATATTTTACATTATATTCTATACTATTACATTCAAAACTTCAACAGAAAGTGCTGTACTCATGTGTTAAGATTTATGCAGTATGCACATAACTTGTGAACAAAGCGCCCTGCAAACAAAACGAGACAGTCCGCACAGCATGTGTTTCCTTCACATTCACATTATATATATTCACCGTTCAAGGCCAACACAGCGTGCAGACAGCCGTGACTTGATCTCGACACCATTACTATTGCATTTGTTATTGCGTGTGTTTTTAAACACTTACTTCTGTGGCTGGAGTACCCGGGTTTATAGCCGTAATAACCAGTGATTCGTAATATCCGATCCTCAATGTCATGGACCCCGTTGGCCATCACTTGAGGCGCATCCCAGCGGCTGTTCACCTGCGGAGACTCCTTGCCCGCTAGGTGCGGGCTCTTGCCCGGTAGGTGCTCCAGGCGAAAGCAGGGCTCCTCTCCCGAATTCTGGATCTCCGTGCTGGTCATTTTACCTCTGCACGGGCAAAACGGCAGCTTTTTAGGTCGCAAGCGATAACCATACGAAACCCGCTGTTGAGAGCATCACCCGAGTCAAATTCCAGCACACGTTGCTTTGAGGAGTCGCTCAGGGTTGTGTGAAACTTGCCCAGCGCTTTTCATGCATCAGACAGCAGGGGGCGTCACGCTGCTCCAAACAGATGGCAGCGAGCACTGGGAGGTCCGATTCATTTTGGCGAATCGGTTCGTTCGTTTCAGTGAACCGCTTCACAAAACCCGATTAACTGATTCTATTCAGTTATCAGCGTTTTATTTTTGTGGTAAAAAAAACATTGTATTTTTACTTAAGTAAAGTGGTTTGACAGTGTGATTTAACAGAGTGCTGTTTTGTTTATGGTTCATATCACCCACCACACAGTTACACTGTGTTTGTGATTTACAAACGCGATTCGGTTCGAATGAATCAATAAGAAGAACCCGTTCAAAAGAACGATTCGTTCGAGATTCAGGTAGCCTATCACGGTAAAGTGGACGCAGTGGACTGCCGTTGTTATTACAAAAGAGACACGAGTGCATCGTGGTGCCGTAATCATGTTACTATTGGGCTCCTCCCTGAAATATTTTAGCATGCAATGTTGCTTAAGGTGCCTTTCAAGGTATTGTAGTGAGAAGGCTCTTAAGCACTTCATACTATTGCATACCAACTAGTGGTATATGCAATCTTAAAGGGGTCATGTGATGCGATTTCAAGTTTTCCTTTCTCTTTGGAGTGTTACAAGCTGATTGTGCATAGATAAGATCCCTGAAGTTGCAAAGATTAAAGTCTCAAAACCAAAGAGATATTCTTTATCAAGAGAGAGAGAGAGAAAGAGAGAGAGAGAGAGCGCGAGAGAGCAAGAGAGAGAGCGGGTCACATTACAAACACATACCAGCTTCATCACTGTGTCTGTCACGCGACTCTGTTCCCCTTTCGGGCTCTGTCTTTACATTTATTTTGAAAGATGAAGCTCGTGATTATGGTAAGGGGCGTTACATTTCCGACGAGTGCTTGCGGTGTTCGGCCAATCACAATGCACTGGGTCAGCTGGCCAATCAGAGCAGACTGCACTTGTCGGAAGGAGGGACTTTGTAGAAAACGAAGCGTTTGAGAGAGGCGTGGCATAGAGGACCTACAATAATGTACAGTATTTGAAAAATAATGTTTTTGAACATTAAAGCATGTCAACATATTCTGTTACACCAAATATACAAAATAATGATCTTTAAAAAAGCATCATATGACCCCTTTAAAGACTTTGGTCTAAAGGAGTCACTGAAATATTCAACACAGAAAAGGTGGACATGAATACATGGATATGACAGTGAACAGTGTGTTATATATTTTCTGGAAAATGTTTTGGACCAGGTTTATAGCCTAGTGTAAAACAGACAGACAGACACATAGATAAGTAAAGAGAGTGTTTGTCCATTCTATGCTTGAATTGCTTTCTCCGTTTTTAGTGCACATATGTTACACTTTAATACTTCAGTGGCCTGTGGCTGTGTCTCTATTTATTGTTTTTCATCACATATTTATGAGGCCTTGAGAGTGAGAGTGTAGTAGCTCTGAGATGGTGCCACAAGGCTATTTTGCCTGACATAATTAGATTCAGCTAGCTTCACGGAATCTGCATTCAGGGATAATTTCTCCACTCCTGATTGTTAATGTGAGTGATACAATTCATGCTTTAGCTATAATCACAGAGGCACAGTTGTCATAAAAGTGTTATTGAGTCGATTTAGCACACGGTTTGGACCTCTCCCACACTAGCAAGTAAGAACACACATTCAGATCTAGAGCAAAGCACTATAAAATGCCTCTGAATGCAAGTTTCGAGTTGCTGGTCTCAGCTTAGAACACCTCTGCTTAAAACCAATGATTCTTGCACGGAACATCCAGTAAAAGTGCTGAGGTTCAGGCCAAACCCAGTCCAATATCACAAGCCAAGTCTATTTCGGTGACTCCTCTATGGTTCTGCAGCAAATCCTTAGCACTTTGTGTGAAATTGATCTCCGGCATAGGGAGGAGAATTTTCTCACGGTGCTCTCGGATTTTCTGTGAGAGAAGGACACATGCTGAGTTTCATATGTGGCCCAATTACAGCGCCAGACTAAGCTTCACTTCCCTCACTTGTAGCTAAACCAATCTGCTCTGTACATTGTTTTGTTTCCTTTTGTTCTCCTTCCAGCCTGCCATGCCATCTCTGTCTCCTACCATTCTTCACACTTGTTATGGTTGTTTGGTGGCCAGAACAGCAACTTATGACACTGAAGAACAACTTATGAACTTTCCAGTTTGGCTTTGTTTTTGTAGAGCCAATGAAATATATAGTAACACTTTATTTTTACACTGTTCTTGTTATCACATGTTACATGTACTAACAGTAAATTATGCAGAATTACAAACAGCGGTTACACTTTATTTTAAGGTGTCCTTGTTACAGTGTAATGATACATTCAAGTACTGAGTAATATTAATTAACTACATGTACTTACTATATGGTTAGGATTACTTAGGGTTAGGATTAGGGTTACTTGCATGTAATTATGCATAGTTAACTGTTATTATAATAGTAAGTACATGTACATGTGTAACAAGGACACCTTAAAATAAAGTGTTACCCTATCAACTAACCCTAAACCAAACCCCAGTCTTAACCCTATAGTAAATAAATGTTGTTAAAGGTGCAGTAAGCGATTTCTGAAAAACAGCTGATATTTGAAATTAAATCAAATCAAAATCAAATCAACATTTATTTCTATAGCATGTTTAAAAACAACACGTTGACCAAAGTGCTTTACACTCTTAACATTACCACAAAACAAACACAAATGAAGAACACACCCAATACAGATCACTACTCAGACTCCAGACCCCTATAGGGGCAGTTGTAAGCAATAGAGTAGAGATGCGTTTTCAGCAAGGATTTAAAACATTCCAAAGAGTTACAGAATCTAATATGAGGAAGGAGGCTATTCCAGAGACGTGGAGCTGCCACAGAGAAGGCACTATCCCCTTTAGTCTTTAAAGGGGTCATATGACGATGCTAAAAAGAACATTATGTTGTGTATTTGGTGTAATGCAATGTGTTTATGCGGTTTAAGGTTTACGCCTTCTTTCTTTGCATGAACATTTAGGCGGTGTTATGCAAATCTTCCCACACAATGACGTAGACATGTGGGGGCGTGTTTAAACGAGCCATTTTAGGAGGGCGTGGACAAGTCTTAACTTTTATAAAGAATATCTCTTTGGATTTGAGACTTTAGTCTTTGCAACTTTACAGATCTTCTTTATGCACCAAGAGCTTGTAACACTCCAAAGAGAAAGGAAAAATTGAAATCGCATCATATGACCCCTTTAATATTGATTTTGGTCTGATCCACTTTTAAAAGCGTTTCTCAGAAATTGCTTACTGCACCTTTAATTGATATTACTCAGTACATTATTATATACACTGTAACAAGGACACCTTAAAATACAGTGTTTATATTTTATAAGGGAAAATAATGTAAATCATTGTATTAGGGGCCCATTTGTATTCACGTTGGTTTAAATATGGATTTGAAAACCTTTTAATCCGTTTTTAAAAAGATTTAATGTTTCTAAAAATGTCATGTGGCATAACCTTTGGGTAAAAATAACATATTTTCCTTATGCCTTGAAACATGTCAGTGTACACATCCAAATCGTCGTTTTCAAAATAGTTTTTAAATATATAATTTTCAAGGCAGATTTTTTTTTTACAAATATCATTAAATATAAATATCACCAGGTTTTGAAGAGACGCACCACATGACATTTTACAATCTGGACTAACCTTGCCTTGTCATAAAAAAAGTAAATGATCTGATATTTTAAGTGTGACCTTGACACAGTAATGGAGGATCCTGTCTATGATTTGATTATGTGTTTTATGTAGTTTTTTTCTGCATTGTTTATGCATGTTTGTCAAATCACATGATTTTGAAATATGAATAGTTTTCAAATATTAATAATATTAATAATAAGTATTTAAATTATGAAAAAGCAACGAATCAGTATTGTTGTGTTGGGGAAACCTGTTTTTCATTATTTTTGCAATACATTTGGTGCCACTAGTAGAAATGACACACCTTTAAGAACATTTTTCAAGGACTTTTGGTTTTGTCAAATACATTCTGGGTTTTGACAATAAATGTTACTTAGTATGCACAGGCTGCAACCACCTGTTTAAAGTAACAGCAGTAAAATGTGTAATGTAACGGCAGTATCCAGAAATAGTGGTTGTCCGGTCACTCTGTCTGTTTTGTAAGAGTGCTGTCAGACAGACTGCTTAAGCGAGGAGCTCTTCAGCATGATAATAAGGGTTAGACGTAAATGACTGTCCTCTTCACTCTCCATGGATTCTCTGCCCAGAGAAGAGACACGGTTCACTCAGTAAATCACTAGGCAGCCAATGCCCCATGAACGTATGGGTTGGTGTAAGGTATATTCTAATTTTTCTTTTTTTTAAGGCAATAGAGTTCGCTCGTTCTTTCTTCTCTTCTTTCTTTTTCCTGGTATATCATTTGCCCTCTGAGGGAAAGGACAAACAAAATTCATCATCAAAAACAGACCAGACAGACATTCAATGCGTGACTGGAGCCTGATATGTCTATTTGGCTGCTGCAAGAAGGATATTCAGTCAAGGAAAGAGAGAGAGAGAGACTATTGTAAATGAGATACGGAAGTGACATTACATTGATTCCAACAAAATTAGTGAGAGAGACTAATTACAAAAGTCTGAGATTACGCTTACATTTCCAATTTTGTTTTGCTTCTCTGCATTCTTATTCTTAGTCCATCAGATCTTAAAGGGGTCATATGATGTTGCTAAAAAGAACATTATTTTGTGTATTTGGTGTAATGAAATGTGTTTATGCGGTTTAAGGTTAAAAAAACACATTATTTTCCACATAATGTACATTATTGTTTTTCCTCTATGCCCCGCCTTTCTGAAACGCGTCGATTTTTACAAAGCTCATTCGCTTTCACAACTAAACACACAGCATTTCAGAAAATTTGAAATCATATGACCCCTTTAAATAGCCTTGCTAAGGCAAGCATCTCCACTACTGTTGCACATACTTATGGTTAGGAATTTGTTCTAAAGCCCTCACACACACAAAAAAAAAAAAAAAAAAATTCAAAAAAGGGGATCATTCAGATATGCTGATTTTGGTGCTCAAGAAACATTTCTTAATATTAAGAATGTTGAAAACAGTTGATACCTTCTGGTCCATTTTTTTTTAGGATTCTTTGATCAATTAACAGCATTTATTTAAAATAAAAATATTTTGTAACATTGTAAATGCCTTACTGTCACTTTTGATCAATTTAATGCTACCTTGCAGGAAAAAAATATCAATTTCTTAAAAAAAAAAAAAAAAAAAAAAATTGCAAAAAGGGGTACAACAGCTTGTCACTGGGGCAGTATCATCAAAGGAACACCTTTGAACTTTCTTTACCCCCTAAAGGGTGCATATTAGTACCCTAAGAGTACATATTACTACCTTAAGGGTACATATTACTACTCTAAGGTACTAGTATGCACCCTTTGAGGGTGCTGTTGAACACCTAAAGGTAGTTTTTTTACATTTCTTCTTCTATTAAACACTGATGTGTAACCATGCATTTGTGCTACAGACATAACTGATACATCAAATGAAATATCTTATTGAGGTTAGGAATGCATTTACTTTTCCAAACAAACATATGATTTTTATCTGACAGATGATAAAAAGGGCAACACTTACATACTGCATACACGCTAAAAACCAGAACACCTCAGCAGGACCATAGCGGGTGCACTTTGTCATAGGGCAACAATATCTTTGGAAAAATGTGTCTGTACCTACATTTTTGAAAAACTCTAAAAACGTACCAATACATACATTTTCCTGCAGTTTCCAGTTGAAATTAAAACTACTGGCAGTAAAACACCAACAACATTGATTCCTTTTCACAAAATGTATTATTTTTATGGGGCAGATTATCAATTAATAAACACTTATGTTCACGGAGATGTTGTGACCTTAATTATCTTTTACCGTATTGCATGATTTGTACTAATACATTTTGATTTTTGCATCACATAACCAGCTCCATATGTACAGCTCCATATGACATAGTAAAGATTCCTTTTCACAAAATGTATTATTTTTTTTTTTATTAATAAACACTTATGTTCACGGAGATGTTGTGACCTTAATTATCTTTTACCGTATTGCATGATTTGTACTAATACATTTTGATTTTTGCATCACATAACCAGCTCCATATGTACAGCTCCATATGACATAGTAAACTTGCTCGGTAGCTCTCCTGATTCCGAATTGCACTTGCGATGTGGAGCGTTTGGTATGAGACCCATGAAACAGAGTCATGATAAAAGAGCACAATGACTTTTATAGGTAAGCTAAAATGGCATGGTTGCTTCAGCTCACAAGCTTTTATCTCACGTTTGCTGATGTTATCACTATTGTTTAGGTTTAATGTAGGTGGTAGGTTATTTTCAATCATGATATGACATTAACATTGTAGTGCTACTCACCGGACATTACATTTCAAACTGTCTTGATACATACAACCAACATAATAAATCTTTGCCAGATTCACGTTCAGCATATGTTACTTAGCTAACATGATACTCTAGTAAACACAAACAATACATACTGTAGCATAATCTATGAATCATATCAGCCAGCATTCCACAACTTTATAGGCACAACTGACACTCAAATGGGTAACCATTGGCAGCAAAAAATCAGATGGGTCACTTCAAATTTGAGTCCCAACACTGCCACTCATTAAATCACACACACACACACACACACGCACACACACGCACACACACACAAACAAATGAAAACAATTCTTTTATATACAGATATATCTACCATTATTACCATTATTGACCCTTCTGTTCTGTGAGTCAGTGGATTGGTACTGGCATTAGATCACGACTCTGCTCAAATTATCAGCTCCATCAGCTCTAAATATGCCCTTCTGTTGCACTTGACTAAAACGCTAATGTGAGGAGATTAAAATTCAACTTTCATTGATTCCAGGAGCCAATAGCATGTTCCTCGGTCAGAGCTATCATGGTTAATGAGGCAGGTGGCTGTTAAGCCTCTATATTTAGAACAGTCAGGGCCATTGTATTTTCGGCATCTTTATCTTCATCTTATCTTTTTAGGCAAATGAATCAGGCAGACCTTTCTAATCAGTCAGACTTCACATGATTTATGTAGAATATATACATATTCAAATAATTAATGAATGCAGTGCTGTGCTCGATTATATTTACGTAAATATTCTATACATATACATGCATAACATAGCATGCCTGCAGAGGTTTTAATATCTGTCATACACGGGTTAAATTTTTTGGGGGGGGGGGCTCTATGGTATCGAGTTTATTTATACAGTATATATATATATATATTTGTGTGTGTGTGTGTGTTTTGTTTTTTTGCAAATATGATTTATTCTGAGGCAATGTTCTCATCAGTTTTCTATCAGCTGTGACATAAATCTGCGTGTTTTTTACATTTTATCCAAGGGCATTTTTTTTTTTACCTTTATAGAAGGCATTTTACCACTAATCTCATTAATACTTTCATTTCAAATTCTCACATTTGATCTATAAATTCAATTATAATAATGTGATTATCTATACGTTATCAAATTAAATCATTTACACTGAAAAATACAACTGCATTAAATAATATTATGAGATTATTTTAAATATTTTTGAATATACAGTACAAACAAGAAATTAAGGTGGAAGTGATATCAGAAGAATACTTACGTTTTGGTGTTTACATAGTTATTTTTGGTTACTGATGTTTTAATCATGTTATTGTCTGACGTTAATGAAGCGTTTAATGTCGAGCCCTGGAGTCTATGTGCCCGTACGGCCCCGGCCCAATTTAAACCCTGGTCATACAGTATGGCTATCAAAGATTTCATGTACAGGGACACTTGAAGGAGAGCAGTGACCTTAAGTCTCTTCTCTGTTTCTCAGACCTGATGGGTCACCTTCACGATCAGTATCTTCACAGCCACCTCCAGCTGGAATAGGCCTAAATATTCCATGTGCGCTAAAGATAACGCTTAGCTGTTATACAGAGAATGGGAAGGGTTTTAGCCAGAGATTTTACATTTATTGGAGGCATTTGCTAAGGCAAGCATCATTACTATTGCTCATATGCATGGATCGCGGAAGCGGGGGGGCCGCCCGGTTAACTTTTGAGGTCACAAATTATGACATACAAAAATACATAGGCTATAGGCTCATATGGATTAATCATTAAAAGATCGCGATCTCGATTCAAACACACGCAATCTTATTGCTATGACGATGATTCCACTACGTATATTAAACATTTGAAATCACAATCACATCGTAATATTTAAACCTGCTTTCAGCCGCTGATCCAGAGAGAGCAGCGCTCATCATGTAAGCTTTATGTTTGAAACAGCTTCACAAACAGTCTACACAGTAGGTTTACATTTCTGTGTTGCAAACATTAAATACTAATAACGAAAGTATTGGGATAAAAGTTTATAGCCCGGATATAGTTGATCTTGCGGCAGCCGCGTTCAAAATGAGAAACTGACCTTTGGAACTCATGCTACGCTTCAAATAAAGATTGTAGGCCTATATGTTACATTATGCCAGTAGGTACAGGGGCGTGTCTACGTGGTGGCCAGGGGTGGCCCCCCCTACCAGATGTCTTGCGATAGGCTTGTTTTTAGTAAATTTCTAACTGCATCTGGCAGTGGCGGATCCTGGCATGTGTAGGCAGCTGCCTAGGGCCGCTTTCTTCTCTTCTTTATACTTAATTTTAGGAGGTTTCTATAGTGTGATCTTAATGACAATGTCGAGAGCGCATAATATTACGCAATCCATGTGCGCGAGGACGAATCTCTCCACTCCCAAGCAGATTTCCTTCACTCACACAAAACTGGACGTGTGCTTTTAAATATTGTTCTTTTATGAATCGGCTCTGTTCTGTCACTGTCTCTGTCACTCTTTGTTTAGTGAATGCACACGATGTATTATAACATACATCGTTCCACAAACACAACAGTGTGTGAAGTTTTGCAAAAATTAGCTGGTGAATATTTTATGTGTGGTTACTTGCACACACACATCATAGCAATGTATAGCTATAATTAAACACAGCATGGGGTGATTGTAAAGAGCCACTGAGATAATGCCTCCAAGTGTGCCAGAGAACAGACAGTGGTATTTTGGGGTGTATTGATCCACTCAGACAAGAGTTATGCATGGCTGATAAAGGGCAGTGAAACAAAAGGAATAAATGCTAAATCCTGATCAGCAGTTGGTGATAATGCTCATTGCTTTTTTAAAGTCAACACCGACCCTATTTATCTTGATGCTAGCATTGTTGATTTTAATACAATTAGTTATATCTAAATTTTAAAAAAATTATAATAATCACAACCCCAGACTTAACACATAAATTCCATAAAAAGAAAATGTGAGACATACAGTATGTACATAGACTAACAATGTAAATAATATAACGCAATGCATTCAGTGTCAATTACAAAGTGAATTGGTGTGGACTGTTAGGCTTATGTTTACTCATATATAAATAAAATAGTCCTGTCAAAATAAACTCAATTAACGCAGGGGCGGAGTTACAGTTGGCTACCTTAGTGAAAGTGACCTAAGCGAAATTAAGTGAACAATGTGAAAGTGAAATGAAAAGTTTCGATTATCTGCTCATGCTGCATCATAATTATTTTTGTGGAAGTTTTTTATTTATTTATTGATTTATTTTTACAGCAGTGCGAATTATAAACAATCACACACGATTCCGTTGAGTTTATGAATGCAATGGCCAGAGGCGTTCAGATTAGTCTGCTGAAACACGCTGAAAGTTTTGCTCAATGTGCATGCCCACTGACTGAATTCTACACTCTCACAACTTCTCTCATCATAAACAACAAAGTGCAGATATAAATAAGAGATTAATTTCACAATGTAGACCGCTTCAATGATTATAACGGGAGTTTTTTGAGAGTTTTAACTCACGCTAAACTTAAGTCAGTCATAATATTCTTTGATAATGTAAATGTTCTTTTTTCACTTTCTCTATGTAATTTATTTGCTGTCTGAATAACAGTGGAAATTAAAGCTTAACTTACAATGGTTTATTAAGTTGTGATCATGTTAAATACAAATTCAGTAGTATTATTTTATGACAGAACACCCATACCTGGTTCGTGCCTAAAAAGACAGGTTTGTGATGTACGTAGTTATTAGTCTGAACATTAGGCTAATTTTAGCGTTACCCTGGAGTTGGTTCACCCTCCGCCTATGTGTCTATGTGTAAGGATTATGGATAAGTCCCAGGTCGGCACAGTATGAGGATGAGGCGGATTCAATCTCTGAGCTCCCCTCAAAAATGTAATGACAAGGTAGTTTCTGCCGACTGACTGGCCAGCCAAGGGAGCATGGTTCGCCGTGATGGCTGCCACAAATACTTTGAGCGTGGAAGGGGTGCACCCCTTATCCAGCAGCTCTTGCAGAAAGGTTAACATGATAGTGGAGGTCCGTCCTCAGTGGGATCAGCCAGGGGGCTGCCGTTAGCAGCTGAATCAACTTGGGGAACCATGTCTGATTCCTCCAGAGTGGGTCAACCTCCCTGACCCATCTGATGACCTGAGGAAGCAGGGCAATTGGAGGGAAGGCATACAAGCGAGCACTGGGCCATTCGTAGGCCAGGGCATCTCGCTGCTTCGAGAAGTAAATTGGGCAGTAAAAATTGTCTTCTGAGGTGAAGAGGTCCACCTTTGCCCTCCCGATGACAGACCAGATCATTTGAAAAGTTTGGGGATGTAGTCTCCATTCTCCTGGTGCTACATTGTCCCTGGACAGCATGTCCGCTCCTTGGTTCAGTCTGCCTGGCACATGAACTGCTCACAGCGAGAGGAGGTTGCACTGTGCCCATAAAAGGAGGCGTCGAGCCATCCTGTAAAGGGAGCGTGACCTGAGACCGACTTGGTGATTTATAAAGGCTACCACCATCATGCTGTCTGAGCGGACCAGGATGTGGTGCCCTTTTAAGGCTGGCAGGAGGGATTTTAGGGCTAGGAAAACCGGCATCATTTTGAGGCAGTTTTTGCAGTTTGACCAGGAGCTGCTGGTCTGCCCTCGCACAGTGCTCCCCAACCCAAGTTGGAGGCATCTGTTGAAACCACCTTCCTTCTGGATGTCAGTCCCAAAGGGACGCCTGACTGAAACAGGCAAGGGGTTTTCCAAGGGGCCGCAGATCTGATGCAGCGTTGGGTTACCATGAGATGAAAACGTCCCAGGCGCCAAGCTTGGGATGGTACATGGGCTTTGAGCCAACATTGAACAATATTAACTGTCCCCAGGAAGACAACTCAGACCCTGATTTGTTCAAAACCATTTCCACAGCTCCTTTTACAAGCAGAGTTTGCATTTCGGACCAGAGAACATGAGCATCGTTGTTGTAAATTTCTCTTGTTCTGACTGGTTCGGATAGGCTGACAGCTACGAGTTGCGGGTCAGGACAACAATGTCTCAGTCCAGTAACTACTCCAAATCTTATTTATTGATCGTGCACAAATATTGTGTGGTTCTGTAACAAAATAAACAAATACAAACAGTGTATAAAAATATCACCACAATTGACATGTATCAACTAGTAAACAAATGAATAACTAATGGAAACTATTACACTGTAACACTGCACTGCAGCTTGACTTCAAACGGCCTAAATTACTATATAAATTAACTCAAACACAAAGCATATAGAAAGTGCGCTGATGTGCATGCATTGTTCACGTGCACGCGGCTGCTGCTGCACGTGCGGTGGTGCTGATGAATTAGACCACTCAGAGCGCCTGCGCGCTGTTATAATATAACCGAGTGATTTTGCTTTTAGATAAATATATACACATATGCATGTAACATGAATATTAAATGGCTCAAAAAACAGGCGATTGGCGATAACGCAGTCGCATAACGTCATTAAGTGTAAACATCTGCATGTATAACACCGAACACGACAGTTACATGTAAACCATCAAACAGTTACTCGTATACATATTCGGGTACTTACATCGTGATGCACGCACACATATACACAATCAATGTATACTTTGAAGATATAATCCACTCGTTTCCTCTCTAAACTATATAAGGCACAGCCGAACTCTCCCTGTTCTACCACTCACTTTCCCGCTCCGTTACCTGGAAACCTGAGCGCGAACTTTGGCACAGTCCATTTCAGTCCAAATGATGGGGGTATTCGGGAAAGTCAATGTTTCGGGGGGAATACTTTCTACAGCAATACTTTCCATCAACAAGATGTTTGGAGTTACTGGGTCTGGATCAGCAATGTCTGAAGAGGTGTATGCAATGGGTTTGGAATTGAGAATACCTTCTATTTCTATAAGGACTGTCCTCAGTACTTCTTCGCTGACTGTCTGGGCGCCGAGTGTAACTTGAAGTGCATTCTTTAACAAACGTATCTCCCTCTCCCAACATCCACCGAAATGGGGTGCACTGGGTGGATTGAAGAGAAATCTTATCTGTTGGCTGGCGAGGTGGGTTTGTAGCTCAGGATGAAGGGCCATGAAAGATTCCCTTAATTCCCTTTCTCCTCCTTTGAAATTGGTACCCTGGTCTGCAAGGAGTTCAAAGGGTTTGCCACGTCTGGAAATGAATCTCCGTAGAGCCATTAAGAAGGAATCAGTGTCCATGCTGGCAAGTATGTCAATGTGGACTGCACGTGAGGTCATGCATTTAAAAATGATTCCCCATCTCTTTTCATGCCTGCGTCCCACCTTTATAGTGTATGGTCCAAAACAGTCTACACCTGTTGAGTAGAAGGCTGGTTGATGGATTCTAAGCCTGGCGGGGGGGACGTCTGCCATTCTGGGAGGATGTGGTTGTCCTCGCCACCGTTGACACTCTGTGCATTGCCGTTGGTGACTTTTGACCGCTGCTCGTCCCCGTAGCACCCAGTACTTTCTCCGAAGCTCAGCAAACACCCTTTCGTGCACTGGGTGATGCAGCCGGTGATCATAATCTTTAATGATCAGTCTGGTAATGGGGTGATGTGGGTCAAGGACAATTGGATGTATGGTTTCTTCTTCTGGCTCACTGTACTGACGAAGGCGGCCACCAACCCGTATGAGTTCTGAGAGACTGTAAAATTCAGGTGCTAGACAAAGCAGTCTGCTGTTTTTCGGCAGGGGTTTATTTGATCTTAAACACAGTAGTTCCTCTGCAAAGCAGTCAGTTTGAACTTGGCATAGGGCTGCCAACTCTGCCTCTTTGTAGTCATCTGCTGTTGGTGTACTGTCATGCTGAATATAGGCTTTTAGCAGATCTGCGAGGGTGGAGTACTGCTGTGGGTCTGGGGTGGGCGGAGAGGTGGCTGTTAAACCACAAAAGGCTGACTTTCTCAGTTCATTGTCATGGTTAGTGGTTGTTAGTGGCTGCATCTCTGGCCATCTATCAGGGGTTTGGCTGAGAAATTTTGGCCCGTTGTACCATCTGCTTTCTCATCCTATGTCGCATGGCATATCCTTAGCCCGCAGTAGGGGAATGCATAACGCTGGACTCCATTAACTCCTATTCTCACTGTTTTCGCGTGGAGAAGCTGGATGGACCCCTGGTCTTGTCGTGACCTTGTCAGCACTTTCTCATTCTGATATGGCCTTTCTCTGTTGATCAGCTGGTAGTACTGAAGTGGCCTTTGATTTCTCTGTTCCAAGGAGAATGGCAGTGGGTTTGTGAGTTTGCTGGGAGTCTCTCCTTATTTCCTTTCTCGGCATTGATGACACTTGTTTGGATTGAGGGGTGTAATCTGTGTGGTCTCCCTGAACCTGGAGCTCATATTCAAGACATTCTGCAAAGTCCAGTAATGTAGGAATGGTAACGCCAAGAGGGTGTGTGTACCTCTTAAAACTGGATCTGAGGTCATGTGGCAATTTGCTCATAAGTCTGGAAACATGTGACCCACACTCCAGCTCGGTTGTTCCTTTCTGGCCTAGCTGTTCCAACATACTGACCAAGGAGCGTACATGGAGCCCAAACAGACGAAAAGCTTTCACATCTCCACTTCGAATGTTTGGTCCATCCATCAGATCTGCTATGCGTTGTAAGGCTAACTGGTGGGGTTGGTCATACATCTTGGTAAGTGCTCTCATGGTGTAAGTAAATGGAAGCCTTGAATTACTGTACGAGTCTGACACAAGAAGTGCTTCCTCCAGCTTTAGGTGGTCAGTAAGTATCTGATATTTAAAGTGCTCTGTTGCATCCTCAGGCAGAATATTCTCTAAAGCTATCCTCAATCTTGAGAATTCTCTAGGATCAGGAGATGTTAAAAAGGGAATGGTTGGAGCAGGCCCTCTGTATGTTTTCTCCTGAGAGAGTGAAGGCTGGTCATACACTTGTCTGCGATCAGGGCAAGCAGGTGGCATCCGCTCGTGTGCTGAAGTCTCAAACTGATAAGATGGAAGGCACTGAGAGAATGGAGGGTCTCTGGAGTGAAACTGTTTCCTGTGATGTGCTTGTGACGGTACTCTCTCATGAATTAAGGACGCAATGTCCATACTCCTGAAGTTTTCAGTTAACTCAGGGCTCTCATCAATCACAGCTGGCTGCAGTTCTCTCATGGAAGCAGGTGGTGGCACCCTAATCCGGGGGGCTGGCGTATGGGCTTACATTTCTGCCACAATTCTGCGCGCGAAAGATCATATTTTGAGCGCACAAAAGTGAATATAAGGCGTTTTTCACTTCCAGGTGTCATGAACAATAATATATATGCTATAAGTGATTAAATACAAGATTAATAGTAGTTATAATTATTGGTAAAATGTGCTTGGAAAAAAATATAATCAGAATATCAACTTGCATAATAATTATGCTGCAGCATAGATTTGAGCTCTACTTCCTCTTTGCCTCGTCCATGCGATGTCCATTCGTCTCTTAAAATCCATTTATCCTGCTCTGACACTTGGCTGACAGGAGAAGTCGATCGGGTAGGTCCTGCGGAACTTGGAGACTGTACTCGACTTTGACTGAAGGCTGGGAGTGGCTGTCGATGTGCTAGTGGTTCACCAAGCTCATAATCTGCTAAATGAGCTGGGGCCTGAACGCATCGTCGTGGACGCACAACAGGCTGTTCTTTCTCTGGCTGGGACATCTCCATAGCAGATCAGCATGAATTGTGGCAGAAATGTAAGCCCATACTGGCGTTGGGCGGTATGGTTGTGAAACTGCTGGGCTCACCACTGGTATAAAGGGATCTGAGGACGGCACTGGTGAAGTTGCTAGCTTAGATGGAGCTCCCCGTTCTGCTTTAAGGCTTTGTAGCTCATGGTGTAACATGGCGTTCTGCCAGCGCATCTCCTTTAATGTTGAGATTATCTCTGGGAGCTGACTGGTTTGTCGCTGCAAATCTATATTCTCTTGTTGCACTGCATGCAGCATAGATTTTACATATGCATGTAACATGAATATTAAATGGCTAAAAAAACAGGCGACTGGCGATAACGCAGTCGCATAACGTCATTAAGTGTAAACATCTGCATGTATAACACCGAACACGACAGATAAACAGTTACTCGTATACATATTCGGGTACTTACATCGTGATGCACGCACACATATACACAATCAATGTATACTTTGAAGATATAATCCACTCGTTTCCTCTATAAACTATATAAGGCACAGCCGAACTCTCGCTGTTCTACCACTCACTTTCCCGCTCAGTTACCTGGAAACCTGAGCACAAAGTTTGGCACAGTCCATTTCAGTCCAAATGATGGGGGTGTTCGGGAAAGTCAATGTTTCTGGGGGAATACTTTCTACAATAAATATTATTTGAAAACCAGTTTGGAACTAAACGTAGCAGGTTTCGGGGGGGAATACTTTCTACAGTTGTCCTGTACCAAAGTTTGAATAATATCTCTGAAGCAAGGTGGCCTGCAAGCGAACTGAAGTGAGTAACCTCTTTCTATGGTTTTTTAGAACCCAGCTTGACACATCTGGAATGGCTTTCCAAGCCTGGAGCCAAATGGCAAGTTTTTCAAGAGGCAGATCACTGCATGGGGGTGGGTAACTGACATTCGTGGTAATGGAAAGAAGAGTATGGAGTATGTGGGTCCGCTATTCACTTTTGTTGGGCACGTACTGAAGGGCGGGTCCAATTTGAACAGAGCTTTCATTGCCTAGAGCTAGGCGGGGGGATGGAGAGCAGACGCAAACTTTCTTTCAGGGCAGTCCGGCCTCGGCGGGAGCTGACCCTCTCATCTTCTTCTCTGCATACAGAGCAGGAGGGCTTCTGAGGCTCAGGGACCAGCGTCACATGGGGCGGGGTCCCACTTAAGAAAACGGGTAGCGTTTTGCCACCTGAAGGCGCTGTGAAAGCCCAGGCTCAGACTTGGCTTGAGGCTGGGTCATTGACGGCACGGGCTTAGCAGGCTGCTGAAAGGATGGAGCCTTCTGGCGACTTGAAGCAGCCAACAAACTGGAGGAAGGCAGGAAGGAAGGAAGTGATGATTAGCCTGCGATGACTTCTGTGTCGCCTAAAGTGTTCAGCAAATCCATCCACGGCAGGGCCAAATAATCTCGTGGGGGAAACTGGGAAGTCGAGGAAGGCGACCCTGTCAGCATCCTTGATCTCCGTTAAATTGGTGCCCCAGCACCACCAAGTTGGCCATGGCCTTGCCGATTGCCTGTGCTGTTGCCTTCGTGGCGCACAGAGCCAGATCAGTCGCTGTGTGCAGATCTTAAAGGCATCAGATCCAGAGCCGGACTCATCCATGGAGCGGAGAAGTTTGGCTTGGAAAACTTGGAGCACCGCCATCTGTGCAGCACTGAGCCAGCCTGGCTTGCCACTGAATAAGAGGTGAGGCTCTTCCGGAGCTGACCAGTCTAAGCCCAGTTCCTCTACGGCCTTCGTGAGGATGTGAATCAACTCGCTGTCCACGCTGGAGGAAGGGAGAGGAAGGGATCTTCTCGGGGACATGCCCATTCCTCTGCATCCGAAGTTGTCAGGGAAATAGACTCGTCGGCAACAGCTTCCTCTTCTGATCCGCCTAAAGAGACCAAGCCGCTTGCTGCAGACGAGGGGCGCTGATCCTCACATGAGAATAACACCAGCGAATCAAAGTGCTGCAGGGAGAGTGAAGCACGCGGAACCTGTGCTGACATGAGATCACTCAAACCCGGGAAATCCATCCCTCTGCCCCACTGTTTCTTCCTCCAAGGCTCCTGGGTGGGGAGAAAAGGGGGAGCAGATGAGCGAGGACCGCCTTCATTAAAGAAGGCAATCTGCGAGTGAAGCAGGGTGAGACTCATGCTATCGCAGTGAGAACAATCCATCTCGGTGAGTGCTGCCTCGGCATGGGCGCTGCAACACACTCACTCACTCACACTCACTCACCGTACCCATCTTGCGGCGCAACATTTGAAACAACACCGCTAAGGAAATTGCTCTTAGGAAATGCGGCGGATGGCCACAGGAGAAGCACTCTTAGAGGCGTCCTTCCTCTGCCGGGGCTCTTCTACGCGAGTAGTGGCTTCTCTTTGAGCTTCTTCTGCTTCAAGGCTTCTTTCTTCAGAGCCCAGTGGGGAGATGATCTTCAAGCTGAAGGAGAAAAATTCTGATGAATGGCGCTCTGAGCCAACTTATATAGCAGTAGGCTCCACCCGAGCCGCCATATCACCCTGCAGCCCAAGACTGGTTGCTCACTGAAGCTAAGCAGGGTTGAGCCTCTTCCTGCTGCTGGAAGAGGTGTTAGTGAGGCCAGCAGGGGGTGCTCACCCTGTGGTCTGTATGGGTCCTAACGCCCCAGAGTAGTGATGGGGACACTATACTGACAAAAAGTGTCATCTTTCGGATGAGGTGTTAATCCGAGGTCATGACTCTCTGTGGTCATTAAAAATCACAGGATGTCCTTCGAAAAAGAGTAGGGGTGTAACTCCGGCATCCTGGCCAAATTCGCCCATTGGCCTCTGACCATCATGGCCTCCTAACCATCCCCATATCTGCTGATTGGCTTCATCACTCTGTCTCCTCTCCACCAATAAGCTAGTGTGTGGTGGGCGTTCTGGCTGCCGTCGCATCATCCAGGTGGATGCTGCACACTGGTGGTGGTTGAGGAGATTCCCCCCTTCTATGTAAAGCACTTTGAGCGCCCAGAAAAGCGCTATATAAATGTAAGGAATTGTTATTATTATTATTATTATCCCCTTTTGGCAGGTTGAAGCGCCATTTGTTTGTGCAGCTACATGAACGTGAACAAATCAGGCTTCAGTATCAGGGTAAACAGGAGTTTACCCCATAAGCGTACAACGCAATTGGAGAGACCATTCGAAAGAGAACTAACTTAGTCCAACTCAAAACAGATCTCAAACACAGATGTGACGTTACACTTTAATTGTAACTTTAACAAAATGAATCATCCCACATGCATTCCTTGTAGTCAAATTAAATGCTCTATGTTAATTAGGTTATAATGAATTCAAGGCTATCATTTTGCATCAGTGAAAAGAACATCCAATAAAAACTTAGACTGCGGCAAATCAATCATTCATTCGGAATACACAATGGTCATGACATGTGACATGGAAACACACACTGCTAAATGAGAATATCAGTAAGTTCACACACCAGTTCATTAATAGCAAATTGATTATCTGTTGCTAAGCTGGTGGGGTATCTGACCTTTCATTGTGCATGCATCAGCAACATGGCGGGGAAAGTAGCCTACTATCACTGGTTCAGTGCAGATGCAGTTTTCAGCAAGCCAGTATTTAGTGTTACAGTTTCAAAGAGCAACTGCTTAGATCATAGCCAGCATTGTTTTCGCATATATTGCATACAATATAGGACTAGAGTAAAAAAAGGCTCTACGATCTCTACTTTTCTTCTGAGCTTTGCTCCTTTTGTGTTTATTGTGTTTAAATGCTGCAGTATTCCCAGTTTTCTTCAGAAATATGTAAAGAACATTTCTGTAGCCCTAGAGCATGGCACTAACAATGCAAAGGTCATGGGTTTGATTACCAGAGAAAGCAAGAACTGATAAGTAAGGGATAATGTACATCCAGCCGGTTGTTATCACAGAATAACCACCGCCAGGGTGATCAGGACCCCGACGCAAAGCGGATCAAAAAATCTAATATTGATTTGAGTTGAAATATTTGAATGCAATGCTTCCGTGAGGAAAGCAATTGCTAGCAAGCGGGAAGTTCAAACTAGATGGACGTTTAAGGGATACAGTGCAGTCATACCACTTATCACACAGCATTTCACCAAATAATAATGGCGACAAAAGATATTGATTTAAGACGAAAATGTTTTAAAATCTTGCCAATATGTTAGTTATCTTAGGGCACTTTCACACTAGCAAGTTTGCTGCACACCCGGGTTCGATTTTGACGTCAGAGTTTGGTAAGTTTGGCTAGTGTGAAAGCTGTCATGCGAACACGAGTGCACACCAGGGTAACAAACCCAAACCTACCTGAAGGAGGTGGTCTGAGTTCGATTGCACTCGAACTGTGGCGCGGTTCGCATGAATATGAAAACAACACGGACTCGGGTGCGCACTTGTTCAGGAAGTAAAGTAACCTGCGTATGCGTTTTAGCCGATTACAATGTATTTTCTTCAATAAAACACATATAAGTGATGAGAGTGTTACTGATTTACCTTGGATTCGAGCGAGAGTGAGCCTGCAGTGTATTTGCGTGTAGCAACTGCAATCAGAGTGGCAAATGAATGGTAATCGGTTGTCTCCTCAAAACAGCCGTCTACATGCGACGCACATACAGTAAACCCATATGTCGTTTACTCTGCTGCGCATAATAGCACCAAATTAATTAAAAAACATAATATAATGACCCACGTTCTGTTTTCTATCATACGTTGTGCACGTTCATGATGATGTAAGATGACCGCAAATGCACCGGGTTTCGATAGAATCAAGAGAGTATGAAACCAGACCAACGCTGCGGAGGGTGCCGGTGTTACGGTTTCACTGGTGACCGTGTTATCTGGTGACCTTCTTCCGGTTTCAAGTCCTCCGCTCCAGATGTGATGGAACGACCGTAGCATATTCGCCGGTTCTGAAAGCACAAACTGACGTGATATTAAGCTGTCTAATAAACGCAGAATTGCTCATTACATGGTTTTGGTATTCTTGTAAAGATTACAAATTATTGGTATGATTGCCCGTAACGGCTGAAGTACGGAAAATAAATAAAAAGGCCTGCTTGGCATGGGTTTCGAACACGAGCTAAATAGAGGTGCTATGTGTGACGACAGCTATGTACACACTGAACTATCTGACTTCACTAGTTCAGCCACAGATTTTTGGAATGAAGTCAGAATTGTATTCTCGGCATTACATTACGCAGCTGGCCAAATCGAGGAAATGTGTCCGTGTTAACTTGTGACCCATGTTTACCTATTATGAAAATGAACCATGGTTATTATAGTAAAAGTATATTACATTTTATGGTTTATGATGTTAAAGTATATTTCATGGAGTCTTAGACAAAGGTAAATTTGTGGTTACTATGGTTTAATTACAAACGTTATCGCATGTTACTTGTATCAGGTTATTCATTGATATATTTTCAGACATTATTAAAGACTACATTTAGTAAAAGTTGAAATTTAAATGTTGATATGAAGTGTCAGTTATTATTATTGTAGTCAAATCTGGACAGAGAAAGCATTTTGTTAGGCTACTAGCTACAGCGTGATCAGTCACACAAAAGTAATCAGAATAAATATTGGCTCAGTGTGACCAGAGCAATATTTTTAAACAGAATTGAATGTTTACATACCATGAACAGAGACGTTCTGTGGTCGAGATGTGTATCCTATTTGAAAAAATCTGCATCACAATCAGCTACTGGTAAATTGAGATTCCACTAGCTCTACTGGCATGGTAAAAAGGCTTTACAAAGCACTGACAGCACTTCGAACCAATCGTGTTGAGCATTATCAAATTTAGAGGCTACAATTCATCGTTTTCAGTCACGTGACTGGCTCGAAGACCCGGTGGGCAAAACATCCATAGAATTGCAGCACAAGCCTGTCAATTTTCCATTTGTTTCCAATACAGAAATATTTAGATATTTTCATGACTTATACTTCTTCGTTGAACTCGAAGACATCTCTAATTTGACAGTTTACTATCTGATCTCACTCAGTGACTCTAGGCTACGTAGGACGGGATGGACCCATGGGTTAATTTTGCCGGAAATTCAGAAATAAGCCGTAATTTTGTTATATTTGTAACTCTTTGGTAGATACATTTATAATTCTATTGCATTACTACTAGTACTGTTACTGCTAATAAAACAGATCTCTGGGAGCCCCAAAAGTGCGTGGGCCCTTAGAATCGTCCTAACTTAACAGATGTCCTGTCCAGGCAGAAAATTACCAGCATCTTTTTACTTTTCTACTGATTTTTTTTTCCAGTGTAGAATTATTTATGACAACAGCCTAAAATGATACCTAAATATCTAGTTTAGGCTATTGTTTAATATTAACCAATAACCTGTTCAGCCTAGATGATGTCATCTGAAAAAAAAAAGTTGTTTCAGAGGCGGAACAAGTCATTTTTGATGAATTGTGAACAATAAGTCCAAGCATGTGTATTTAGAAAGTAAATAGGGTCAATTTTAGTTTCATGTTGATATTATAGAGACTACATGTCTCAAGCAACAGCAGTATTTCAGTGTAAGTGTTAAACCAATGGATCAACAGGAATCTCTGAGCTTTAGCTTAACATTAGAAGTGATCTTTAATTTGGCAAACTTCTCAAACAGCAGTCATGATGTTCAGATGGGTTGTCTTTTACTGCTGTGTACAGGTCAGCAATCTGGTGAATGCAACAAGGATAGAGAGAAAGAGTGTTTGACGAAACTGATTTCTGTGATTCTAAACCTTTTAAGAATTCCTTTTGGGGATTTGAGTGAAAGCCCTGAATGGCTCTTTCCCTTCCTTAAAACTAAAGGCACTTTAGCGAATGTTGCTTCTTAGTGTCTGCAGCTCTTCCAAGAGTAATATAAATCTTGCAAATGTAGGAAATGACTTGTACAAGCAACTTTATTTAGGCATTGTGCTGCATATGGGTCATCTCTCTCAAATGCTCAGTTCGTGTTTGGATAAACATTAAAGAAATAGTTCACTCAAAAATGAAAAATCTGTCATCAATTATTCACCCTCACGTTGTTCCAAACACAAACAATTACTCAACCTCATCGGTTCTCGTGCGTCAAACATGCACGTTTGAGCATACCATGAGCAATGTTTATAAGTGAATAAAAGCCAATAAATTTGTTCATCATATAACGTTATCATCTCTTATCAGAAAAACTTGGATTAAGTTGACTGATTCATATGGATTACTTTTTGAACTTTTTGAAGCTTTAATGTATGGGGAACATTAAATGGAGGGACAGATTTCAATAATAATATCTTAATTTCTGACATGTATCAATCAGTTTTGAGACACCAAAGAAATAATAGGTTTTAAAATTCTCATTTAATAATGTCTTTAATATATATATATATTATTTTGTATTTTTATTTTTTTTGGTCACTATGTGCTTTCAATTTTATAGAAAAGAGCATTCATGGAGGAATGACAGTCATTCAGGTTTGACATAATGTTAAATACACAATGAAAGTAATTTAGGTTAACTAGTCCATTCTGTTGAATGTGCAGATACTCTCTACACCCCATACTACAACATACAGTACATTATAATCATGTTAAGACCACAAAATGTGCCTCATTTCACATATGTTGGCAAATGCATTGTTGGAAGGTAACGGGACACCATTCAGACTTAGTGTTCTGTTTAACCCCATGGATCAGATGTGTACAAGGAGGGTTACGTGATGCTGTTGTTGGCTGCTGTCTCCTCAGTGAATGGTTAAACACACCTTTAGTTGGAGGGTATGAGGAGTTACACCACAGGGTAACATATTTAGAAACCTCTGGGGTCAATCCGAACACCCCCTGCCTCTCCCACTACTGGAATGATGGATGAGGGGGCACTGGAAGAAAAGGTAACGGAGGTGGAGAAAGACAATCCAGGAAAAGACAAAATTAGTAACAGCAAATGGGCATCTTGGAAGGTAACGGCTCTAAAGAAAGAATGGATCTGATGAGACAATGACAATGTGTTGCCAAACTTTTTTTTAGTCTATAATGTTAAACAATAAGCCTCTAATTCACTGTAACCACTGAAGTGCTGTTGTTTGTGGAATGGTGAGTTGTAGTGAACATGAAAAGGCATTTGCAACCTACAGTATTTTACTTTCATAATGTGACATTTCTGAGTGAAACGGAGAACCCAGGTTGACTGAGACCCCCACCCCCCACCGCCCCCAGACATTTCTGTATAATTACATGCCTGTTGCATGTTTTGTGACAACTTCAAAGTGAAACAGATGAATGTGAATCTGGCAAAGTTTTGTTACGTTGATTGTTGCATGTATTGCAGCAGTTCGAAATGAAATGTCCAGTGAGTTAAGTTAATCGCATTTAAAAATAAAGTACTACCTACAATAAACTCTAATAACCATTTAGCCATTTTAGCTTGGGAATGGGCCTCTACATATATTCTTATGAGCTTTCATGATTAGTTTTGTTTTACTCCGAGAAATCGAATTTGACTCAATTTCAAAAGCACATTCTTTCCCCAACTTGTATGACCTTGAGATCCACCATTTTCCTGGAGGAAATCTTTTTTTTAGTTATGTTAAGAAATGGAAAAGTGTGTGCATATTTCAAGATAACTACTTATGAGGCCATTAGACTGTTCTGCGCACTGACAGCTGTGGTATTTTTATAGCTCTGGAATTTCGGTCCTTTCTTAGAATGATTGTAAGGTAAGGCACATTCACAATTACTTCTCCAACACTCCAAACCCCACCTCAGCATTCTGGATTTGCCAGCTCTCCGCTCATGTGTGCCTGTAGAAATCGTTCATCACAAAGGCAGGCAAACTACTGAATTGAATTACATGTGTAGTAGATGACGCTTATAAAAGTAATAGCCACCACCCTTCAAGATGCATAATTTGAGATTAAACACAAACAGTGAGATGCAAGTTACACATTGAAGGTATGAGCGATAAGTATGAGCAGTAGTACTAGTGATACTTGTATCTATGGCATAGTGTAGGCCTATATATTATTTCTTAGATAACAAATTAATAACAAACAAAATAATATTTTAACAAAACTGCTTCGCTGCTTATTAATATTTCCAAAATGTAAGGAAAGTTAAAGTCTGCCCAACCAAAGTCAAGTGGTGTGACCAACATTCAGGAACATGAAGGGTATTCACATGTATTCAAAGGTACTTTTAATTTGATGTTTACAACACAACATTTTAGACTCATTAAACTGAAAATTTTCTTGAAAATCGTATAGAGGTTTTTCAAAATCATATCAATGAAAAAAAATGGTGTAGGATTTACTTTGAAAGAATTTTCAATCAGAAATTGCTAGTAAATTGCAGAAATAATTACTGAGAAAAAAACAAGCAACACATTGAATTAAACATGAAATTTTGAAGCAGAACGACTGAAATTTCATTTTCTTGTAAAACATAGTCCAATCATCTTTGAAAAAAATAATTTTTTACTTTGTATGAAACCAACATGAATACAGGAAGTACATTTCTAAGATCTTGACAAATGTGTTTATAGATTTTCAAATGATTTTTCCTTTGTGCACTGTAAAAATGACTCTAAAAGTATTGCACAATGTGTTGTATTGAAATGAAGGAATTTTTCACATGAATATTTTTTTTACAGGTGTTTTAGCTTTATTTTGAATTTCACACTTCAATGTGTTGTTTTTTTGGGGGTTAACCGCAATGTCCGTAAACTTAATGGATAATATCCTGGCAGAAAATTATCATTCATTTATTTTTATTTTATTTTAACAGTGTGGACACGTTTTTCTCTCGCAAATTTATTATTAGCAAATTTAACAATGATAATGAAAATAATAGTAATGAAAATGTTCAATATCATTCACATGGCTTTACTTAAGGTTGTCAGTTAAAATCTTGTAGTGGTGGATCATACACAAATACTCTTGGAATGTGTCTGAGTAACACTGACCAACTGTGCCGTTTGAACCTCATCTGATGTCCACTCACTGTAAATCTCACTATCACGGTAAAACCTCCTCAATTAGTTAATTAACTAATTGAACAAGCACGACCATTGATTAAGATCACACCACTCTTTCAAATGCACACTTCCTTCTGCATAGCCAGGAGGGATATTCGTCAGGCAATTCTCCTATTATCTCAGCGCCAAAAAGGCAGACAGACCCCAGGTGCCGGGAGCAGGGCAATTCATTCTGTTCTCCTTCCAATCATACTTTATGACAGCTCTTCTGGGAGATTTGCCATCTTATCAGCCTGTTGTTACTGTGGGCTCTGATGGTGAAGCAAATAATGTGAGTGAGAGTGTTTCTTTTAGTAATGTCCACCTCCAGCACTTTGAGGATTACATTATGAGAAATAACGAGTCGAACACATATCACACTTAAATGTTATCACATTTACATTAAATGCTCTTCTTCCAATAACACATAATGGGGCTGAGGTCATAAAGAAAGATATTTTCAACATAAACAGAGCAACTGCAGAGACGATGTGTTTTGCATATTTTCCCAAAGGCTCATAATTAGCAAATAGCAATATCTAGCTTGATATGGGTTGTAAGCATGACAATCATTCATCCATTATTGATTATTTCATTGCATTTTCTTACAATCTCAAAATAAGATATTTGTTTTTGGAAAGTTAATTGTCAGATTTTATAATGAGAATGATAATGGTTTTGTTGGGTTCTGAGTCAACATGAAATCTTGATCCAATTTATTTCTGAATGCTAATTCCTGATCTTATTGTGCAAGATTCATCAGTGCATATTATTATGAAGGAGCAATAGTCTGTAATCTTTGATATATTGCCTATTGCATATATTCTAATGTGTTTAAGTTTGTTCACACACACAAAATTCACCTTGACAGTTTTAAAATATAAATAATTATGGCTTAGCATAGTGATTTTGGGTAAAGCAAAAACACATGTTGAAATATGGATTTATGATGTACATGCTCATTTTTTATTGTTATGTATATATATTAGGGCTGTCATCGTTAACGCATGCAATTAATTTTACAATCCTTAACGCAAAATTACTGAAGTACAATTTCTATTCTAACCCTTTAACCCAATTTTGCTACTCTGCTTGCGATTAGATCATTTTAAGCCGCTAAACTCCGGGAAAGTTTTCAGTCCAGTCCAACAGAGACTCGCGTTGCGTTTTAAGTGAATTATTCATTCCAGTGTGTTTCGCTTTTAAACACAAGCTCTGTAATATTCTGTTATTGTCTCTGAAGAGCGCGAGCCCTCAGATTGTCAACACATCCCACTGCTGTATGGCCAGATGAGACGCAAACAGTGTTGCCAATTTAGCAATTTTGTTGCTAAATTTAGCAACTTTTCAGACTACCCTAGCAACTTTTTCTTCCAAAAGCACCTAGCAACAAATTTAGCTATTTTTAAATTTTATTTGGCTTCTTTTAGCAATGTTTGATAAGTGACTCGAACAATAAAAGGCACACATTTTCCATCTAGTCAAGTCAAGTCAAGTCAAGTCTGCTTTATTGTCAATTCTTCCACATGTACAGCACATACACACAGAGAATTTAAATTGCGTTACTCTCAGACCCTTGGTGCATACAGATAACACTAACAGTAGAACATAAATACAGATATACAGATTAAATATAAAATACAACTATACAAATATACAAATAAGGTAAAATGTAAAAAAATATATTAAAAATATATATATAAAGCAGCACACGGCACATGGCAGATAGAGTGCAAACCAGTGAAGTAAACAACAGTGCAGATATAATGATTTGTAGTGCAAAAAGAGCTTATTTAGACTGATTAAAGTGACTGTGTGTGTGTATTTGGGAGGGGGGAGTGGGAGAGTCCGTCAGAGTTCAGTGGTGCGATTGAGTGAGAGTCAGTGGGTTTAATCAGTGACATTAACAGATTTACTATTCGGCGTCTTCTCCGCGACCTCCTTCCCTTGGTGTTTTTACACATAGAAAAGGCAAAAAAACATATTGCATTGTCCAGTTTTCTCTCAGAACGATGATCTGAGTTACTATTGCAATTATCGATGCAGTATGAATGACATACACTGGTGACATTTTTCACAATCACGACAAACAATCAAATACTGCCCTAAACTCAATAGCGGAAAGGCAGCGCTATCCTGCAAATATGGCGGATAAACAAAGCAGTTTCCCAGAACTCAACGCGGCGTTACGTCACATTCTCATTCTTTATAGCTCGTAGTGTGGGTAACATGCTGTTTGTTTATTTCTTTCTTATTAAACGTTAAGAATGGTCTAATATTGGCATGTATTTTGCGCTGTAAATGATGTATGTGATGTACATTTAAGTTGTTTGACTCAAGCATGAATTAAAACGAGCAGTGTGGTGATCGCGAGCTCTTGTATTGTCATTAAAACACAAGATATGACCAATCATTCTTTAATACATGTAGCTAAGATTATTTAAGGCATCATTTTAATGATTATTTATATAAAAATAGCTACATGATGTTAAAAATCGTAAACAACATTATGCAACACGGTGTTTACGTTCAGATCAAAGCATAAACAACGTATCTGTGTACAGTGCTGCTGACAGCATATGTTCCAGTGTTGCCAGTTTAGCAATTTTGTTGCTAAATTTAGCAACTTTTCAGACTACCCTAGCAACTTTTTCTTCCAAAAGCACCTAGCAACAAATTTAGCTATTTTTAAATTTTATTTGGCTACTTTTAGCAATGTTTGATAAGTGACTCGAACAATAAAAGGCACACATTTTCCATCTAGTCAAGTCAAGTCAAGTCAAGTCTGCTTTATTGTCAATACCTCCGTGCTTACCCCTCTTCTAAATTTCTAAACTTTCTAAATTTCTAAATCTAAATTTCACAAAAAGAGGAAACCAAAGATGCCTAGCAGTACACACATCACGTGAATTCATTATTGCTATTTGCAATTGTTCAATTTGATGATAATAATAATAATTTAATAATTGTTCATTTATGATACACCTTGTTGTACCTGTGATTGTTGATCAGTTAGTACACTGTAAGAAAAATATCTAGAAAAATGGAAAAGGTAGGCTTCTAGTAATTTTCCAGGACATTATCCGTAGCAACTTCCCCTGAAAATTAGTTGGCAACAGTGAACGCAAACTACGTTTTCTCGACTGGATAACCAGTCTCTCTAGTAAAGTTTTGACGGATGAATACTGCAATCAAGGTAAAGATGATTGCGGTGGCGTACAGGAGTCGTAAAGTAGCCTAAGCGCGCGTGAGTCCGTTATAATAATGCGTGTATGAGTGCTCTTGACGCACTGATCGCACATTGTAGTCTATTTATGCACAGTCAGGCACAGACATTTCCGTACATTCACGTTGTTTCCACACACATTCACGATAATGTTTTGATTGATCATGGTTATGTTGCTGTGTTTAGTTATACTGAATGGATCCGTGTACTGTAGTAGATATAGGCCTATGCAGTCAGCAGGCGGTTGGTTTAGGTTTTTCTTTTGGCATCTCTATATATAATGTGCTTGCAGCTCTGTCTTTCTAGGCATACATTGTAGATTTTACGTATGATTTTTAGAAAAAAGTAAGCATAAAAGATTTAACAGCAGTAGCTACCAATTCGCCCAAACATACATTACGAAATGCCATGAGATTGTGTTAGTACATCAACAGAATGTTCAGGATTCAAAATTGCAGTCATTGTAATATTTGAATACTCATTTGTGATTGGTCTTTTTCTTAATTCTGTTTAATGTCGATTTTGAATTTGACTCGTCTTCCTTAGCAAGTACTCTATTTAACCGTTTATATCCATCTTTACATTTACTGTTAGATTTTTGTCAGTTCATTTATGATTATTTTTGCATAATGCTCTCTGAAGCAATAATAACTCAAGGTGTTCTCTGTTTATTCTGCATCGATAGAGCACGCTCTGCACCCATGGTGGGCTCTATTCATGCCCTTGGTCATATATGCCTGGACTTGAATGACACCTTGAGACTGCTGTGCTTATGTTGATCAGCATCTCTGGATTGATTTTCAGAGCATTTGCCATTTGCTCAGCTCTGTTTTCATGTTTCTTCCACCAAGCAGGAGGGAAAGACTGAAAAGAGGGAGACAGAAAGAGGCTGTTCTCACAAAGCCTGGTGTGAAAAGGTGCAAGTGGAGTGTGATTTTGTTGGGGTAGCTGCATGAGACTTTTAACCCTATACATCCCACTTGATACTTGAATTTCTAAGGCCTCTATATTTTCAGCATGATCAAATATTTGCTGAAAAACTTGTACACAATCTACTACATGCCTTCTGACGGATAGTTTATACATTTAGCAAGTAAATCCATAGTAGTATCCTAAGATACCCAATGTCCCAATCTCCTAAAAACACTGACCTTTAGGTTGTGGTACACACGTCTTTTTGTTGTGAAATCTTTAATGATTTTCATAAAGGAAGTTAAAGGGATAGTTCACCCAAAACTGAAAATTACCCTTATGAATTACTGTCCCTCAAGCCATCCTAGGTGTATATGACTTTCTTCTTTCAGACAAATACAATCAGAGTTATATTAAAAAATG
>NW_015554059.1:475261-476071 GCF_001515605.1 Sinocyclocheilus anshuiensis
TTTATACTGAATGGATCCGTGTACTGTAGTAGATATAGGCCTATGCAGTCAGCAGGCGGTTGGTTTAGGTTTTTCTTTTGGCATCTCCATGTGGTCCTGTTCGGTATCTTAGGTAACTTGACTTCTCTAAAATGTAAAAAAGCTCTTTGCTGTTGCACTGTACACACATACTATAAAATTCAGATTTTTTCTTTCTTTCATATGTGCTTATATGGGCTCCTTATATAATTTGGTTCTTTGGTGTCCTTTTGGAGTTTCTAAGTGTCCTTTTTGGAAAGACATCTAAATTTATCTGGAAAAAAGCTGGCAGAAAATATAGATTTTTATATAGATAGAGAATCAGCCTTCAATCTTTTGGTTTACTTTGCTGGATATAGCAAATGATGACAAAATAAACATTTGAAACAAGATAAAAGGTCTATGCTTAATTTCATGAAGTGTGCGATTAATCGCGATTAATCACAATGTCCTGGCTCTTCCAAGCTTTATAACGGCAGTGAATGGTGGTCGTGATTTTGAAGCAAATTAAAGTGCATCCATCCATCATAAAGATTACTCCACATGGCTCCTGGGGGTTAATAAATGCCTTCTGAAGTGAATCGATGCGTTTTTGTAAGAAAAATATCCATATTTAAAACGTTTTAAACCGTAATCTATAGCTTCCGCTAACTGTCATACTCACGTTCATGAGAGAGTGGCGTTACAGCGGATGACGTAGGTCGTAGGCAAACGCGGTGACGAATGCGGAAGCGCAGAGGAGAGAGCAAAACAAAACACCAGTCACGAATTAGAAGTACAAAACAAAGATTG
>NW_015554059.1:476531-485980 GCF_001515605.1 Sinocyclocheilus anshuiensis
CCATGATTTACTCACCCTCAAGCCATCCTAGGTGTATATGACTTTCTTCTTTCAGACGAATCCAATCGGAGTTATACTTAAAAATATCCTGTCTCTTCCAAGCTTTATAATGGCAGTGAATGGGTGTTATTTTTCAATAGTCCAAAAGAAGTCCAATAAAGCGCATCCATCCATCATAAAAAGTGCCTCACATGGCTCTGGGGGGTTAATAAATGCCTTCTGAAGTGAATCGATGCGTTTTTGTAAGAAAAATATCCATATTTAAAACGTTTTAAACCGTAATCTATAGCTTCCGCTAACTGTCATACTCACGTTCATGAGAGAGTGGCGTTACAGCGGATGACGTAGGTCGTAGGCAAACGCGGTGACGAATGCGGAAGCGCAGAGGAGAGAGCAAAACAAAACACCAGTCACGAATTAGAAGTACAAAACAAAGATTTGTAAAGAAAAATGTAGGAGGATTTCGATATAAGCCAAGAGGAAACTGGTTTTCCTTTGCTGTAAACAAAACTTGGTTCTCGCAAGACTAGCATATTCTCACCGGAGTTTACGCTACGCCTACACCCTACGTCATCCTCAGGAACGCCACTCTCTGGTGAACGTGCGTACAGCACATAGCGGAAGCTATTTTTAAGCACAAGATTTTTTCATAAGTCAGGCATTACACGGTTAATGAAACCGTCATGTGTCACAGGGCTCATGCACAGGTTGTGTCTATGAATCAGAACCGGCCTGAGTCAGCACCAAAAACGCTGTGTACTTATTCCCTGATCCATGTCACAGAGAGCAGTGATCTGATGTGATCTCCATCTGCTTGCAAAATTATGCATGTTCACTGGGCAAATGAACTGTCTGTTTCCCGGCTGCCCATTTTTCCCCAGCGTAATTGCAGAAGAAGGACATTAACTGCCATTGCAAAGGAAATATGCACAAGATTGCTTGTATACGTTCTCAAAACAACCTACTCAGCCTTCAGTGGTGACATTTGTCCAATTTTTTACCCGTCATATTGTATAATACATCCAGCCAGCGCTGACACTAATATCTAAAGGATAATGAAAAGCTTACACTGAGCCCATAGGATGCACGGGAGGGTTTGTATTCATTGCTTTTCCTGCATTTTATTTTCTCCAGTCCTGAGATTGCAGTTGATCTAACCTGGCTGGTAATGTCTTCGGGGTTTATAAATTCCCTTGCTATAATCAATGCGCCTTCTTGGCTTGATGACGGACTGGTTAATCTAATATTGAACATTGTATTCTCCTGGCTTTATCCCTAACAATTATATCAATAGTTTTTTATCCTCCTGTCTCATTTGCTTATCTCCCCATGTCACTAATTGTTTTCTCTTATACCCTTCTTTTCATGGTATTTCTTTTTTAATCACACGTTTTTCTTTTCATGGAGCTCATGCTCATGTATGAAATTAAACACGCCATTCTTCAGTGACACACTATTCACAGCCCCATCTCGCTGCCTCCCTTATTGATCGTTTCTTTCCTCAAGCAATGCATGTCTCAGCGCAACACACAGCATCTCTCCGATTCACGATGGGGATAATTTAACTCATTTGTCATTGGCCGGCCTCTTTCCCTCCCTGCTTGCCAAAGCAGGCATGCTGGGAATAGTGAGGAATGGATGCGTGCAGATTAATCCATCCCAAAAGCATGACCTGTTATGAAATTGCCACTTATTGACCTTTATTCTTGTCCTTCACAGAAAGATCAGGTGGTAATTGATAATGATTGATGGCCTGTCGCTTATTGATTTCCATCATGCCTCACTGGAATTATGATTTAAGATTGATGATGTGGTTCTGCCATTTCATATATTCTTAACTTTGTAGTATATACTCACATCATGATTTTCCTCTGAAAGCTTTCTCTCTCCTTGCTCCTTGTGTCTTTACAGTGCATTTAGAGGATTGATGTATCCGACATGTTATTAGACTTCAGTCGATTTCCAGGTCACAGAGTGGAGGATGGAGGAGCAAAGAACAGAAGAAGCGTCAATCAAACTGCAGAGTCATTTTTTTTGTGTTGCACTGTGCATTTTCACTGTGCAGTTGCCTATACATTAATCAGTAATGATTACTGTAATACAGATTTCTGTATTTTCTGATTGCATTTATTTATATATATATATATATATATATATATATTACTATGACCAATGTAAATCCAATGTGCTGTGGGTTTGGGACCATTTTAACATTTATTTGAAAACGCAACATGTGCCAACCATTTTCCTGTTTTGTAATGAAATTGTTTAAAGTATAAATACATTTCAGTTAATTAGTATAAATCAGTCAATATATTTCTGAATGAATCAGTTGAATAAATGATTTAATAACTCTCAAAAAGGTGCTTCTCAAAAAGTAGGCTGCTTCATCGTAAAAAGTTGCAAATAAGTCATGTCAAGTCAAGTCACCTTTATTTATATAGTGCTTTATACAATACTGGTTGACTGCCATGTTATTAAGCACCATGAAAGGCCATCTCAATTGGCTAGGCAGGTGGCCTTTGTTCAGCATATTTTGAAGGATGAAACAAGTGTATCCGTCGCATCCTCCAATCACCCTCAATTCATGAAAAAAGCTTGCCACATACTGTGTAACATGCCCTTCAGGGGACTATACATCATTTAAGGCTATGCAATTTGTTAAGATATTGCTATTTGCTGTTGTCAAGTAAGTTTAATTTTCCCTCTTGTATAGCAGTATCGTCCCAATAATGAGCATTACTATACTGTATATCATGGCAAGCCTTGTGGTCGCATAGATAAAGAGAGTAGTATTCAGCTGGTCGTATGATCATAACATGTCAGCAACCCACACCATGTAAAATAAAACAGCTTTTATTAGCCTACTCATATGACTGGAGTCTTCCTCTTATGAGAGCACATGATTTTAAACATTTTTTCATTTTTATTGGGAGTGATAAATTGACAGTAGAAAAAAAAACTAAACACATTTTAGGAAATACAAGATCAAATAATGTGTAATAAATAATAAAAAAAAAAATTCTAAATAACATTGTCCAACACCAGCAGATAGTTTCAGAAGGATAACGTGTCTTTTTTGGCTCCGGTCTCGTGTTCTCAATGCAGAAACATCATCTGGAAACACATCTGGTGCAGAATAAGATGTTGACTGAGAACTTGGTAGGCCTGTAATATGTCCAAGCAAAGCTGAGCAAATGTGCGAGTCATTTTGTGTCATAAGCATTACTTTGCTGCCCTCCAGTGGATATCAATAGCAATGAAGTAGCGGTGGTCCTGAAACAACACAGACTTCCCACTCCAAGCCTGGAGTGATATTTATCAAAAGACACTACAAACCCTCAGGAACAAATAAATGTAAATTAAATTGCAGCCTGATGCTGACTGAAGATCATAAATGAAGCAACAAATGTTGAATTTCCTAATTAGTATTGCATAATTAGCACTTGTCTTGTCTCTTTGGGATTGGTCTGCTTTTATAACGAGCTTCAAAGCATAACAGTCATTCTAAAGTACACAGTAACTACATTACAGATGCATATGGGTTTCCATATATCTATTCCTGATTAGACATTAATTCATTGACATATTATTTGTTCTAACTTTTAGAGATATTTTTCAAGAGCAACATATTTCAGGCGATTTCACGTCCCTCAGAAGGTTGTGTAGATTGGGGTCCTTGACATTTTAACCTAGATTGATGGTAGAGGCTACAAAACATTTGTCTCTTTTATCAGCGATGCAGCTAAAAGCTTTTTTGGAGAGGTTTGGAGTGTGTTGAATTCAGAAAGAAATGTTTTATCCTTACTGAAAATGTAAATAACTTGTAAAGAATGTACTATATATTCAGTTGTAAACATTAGTCGAATTACAAATTATTCTATTTACAATGAAGATATCAAATAGGGATTTCCTCAGAAGAGGGCTTGACTAATATATAGATCTATGATGAAAGTGACAGTTAATAATAGTAATAGCTAAACAACAGGAAGATAAAAATAAGTGACCATCCATCCTGTGGCACGGTATAATGTATTTTTTAATGGTCTAACGGTCCTGATTCTTTGTTTAAAGGTAAACTACGCAACTTTTGGTTTTCTAGTTGAGGCATAAAACTGACATTTCCTGCAAAATCCAATTTGATACCTCAAATTATAAACTGTTATTAAAAGCTTACCACTAAGTTTTATATTTAGGTAAGTTGTTGCAACTGACAAATTGCTTTGCCTGTAATATAATCAAATCACTGTGTTATAATATCAGTTTCATTGCATGTACTGCACTGTAGACACAGATGTCTTTTTCGACACTTCTTAGAGCGCTCACAGGACAGTTTAGTTATGTAACTTCATTACCCGTCTTCACAGCTCGTCCCCACCTGGTTGCCTGCTATAGTCATCAGCCAAAGCCTAAACCCTGGGGCTCCATAAAACCCATCCGTTAGGTTGGGAAAGTCCTTCACCAGAGTTTCTCTTCATCTGATTGAGGAAACGGGAGCACCAGGGAGCTCACATCACTGAAGCTCACCGCCGTCATACTGTACGAACAGATGGATACTGGAAAATGAGGTTGGTTACGTGTAAATTCACCTAAACCAGTTGTTCTCAACTGTTTTGCTTCAAGACTGTACAGTACAGAACTCTGGACAAGTGGCATCCCAACAAAACAGTAAAACATTTTGAATTTGAAAATATCACTATAAACTGCAAAGGCCCAACAATATTCTAAGTTCTATGGTCTCTGCTATCAATAATTCACCATACAAATCAAGTGGTTGACACAAACCATGTTTTCCCTTTTTGCAGTTGGAACCGGTCTTATGTTCTTTGAGTAGTTCATGGTTTTTTTAGTTCAGGGTGAGGCAGTTCAATCAACCTACCTACGTTGGCATCTATTGAACAGAACAGAATTACATTTTTGGATCGCTACCCATCAGTTGAAAACTTTAGACCTAAACACACCTTACATTTAGTGAGTCTACTGTTATTAAAAGCCCATTCAAAATTAATTGTTACAAAAACAAACCATTATTTTTTTAATTAAATACTTTATACTTATATATAATACTTTGCTGTAATGGTAACTAAGGACACTAAGTTATTTATGGACAAATTATTTGCAATTATATTTTATAAGGATGTGGAATTTTGACTAACATATGCAGCAAAACTTACAGCTCCTCTGAGAGGAACACTAGGATTTTGTTTGATCTTAACAGATGCCTGCACCCCATATGCATTTAAATCCAAGGATGCTCAGCAGGTTGCCAAAACAATGTTATGGGGATTGAGTTGATTTGTTTATCATGAGTTGGCAATTTGTCAGCTTTTTAAATCCTGAGTTTTGATTATTATATATATTTTCCAGATCATGTTCAGACATACACTA
This sequence comes from Sinocyclocheilus anshuiensis, assembly GCF_001515605.1. Taxonomy (NCBI): domain Eukaryota; kingdom Metazoa; phylum Chordata; class Actinopteri; order Cypriniformes; family Cyprinidae; genus Sinocyclocheilus; species Sinocyclocheilus anshuiensis. The sequence goes on from NW_015554059.1 coordinate 481,920, forward strand.
CAGATGAACCTAAAACTCTCCAACAGTTGTGCCTTGATTTAATGGGAAAATTCTGTGTGTAAATCAGTTCACAAACTTTTACTGCCATAATTTAAACTTATGTGCGAAAAGTGTAAGGAATGCAGCTTGAAAGAAAAAGATCATCCACTGTGCATCTGGAAAGACATCCACACTGCAAAAAAATCATCTTCTTGCCTTTGTTTTAATTAAATAGTTCACCCTAATATACTGTGTGTGTGTGTGTGTGTGTGTGTGTGTGTGTGTATATATATAAATATATATTGTCATAATTAATCCTAGTCAGTCTCTAAGTATAGTCACAATGAATGAGCACCATAAATGATCATAAAAGTGGTCCATACAACTTTTTTCAGTTATTCTGAAGCTCTATGTTTTTTAATTTGTTTGTCATTATGGCGCTTGAACAAACAAAAAAAACAAACAATGCGTGCTTTTCATCAACATTGATTGGCTTTATTGCGCACTGGCCCATTTGTCACTATTATAGACAAATCCGTCCCTCACAGCAAGTACAAGATGGTCACATGGTTTACTTGCAGGAAATGAAAGCTGTAATGTCCGGTAAACCTTTAAAACGAATGAACTGACAGTGATGTGTTAGAAGGGCAGAACATTCAGCAGGGCAGAGGTTCATTCAGTTTAAACAAAGACAGTGCAAATTTGACCGTTGTTCTGAGTAGTCTAGCGCTTTCAGTTTAAGAGTGGTAACAATTCACCCGGTATTAGCCAATATTGTTCATTCTTCTCTGCCCTTGTCTTGTTTATGATGAGCAAACATCTGATTTGGATGAGTGTTTTGAAAAATGTGACTTGTGAATAGTCACATCTGCACTGACATTTCCAAGCACGTCTCTGTTTCCTCTATTCCTGGTAATGAAAAGGTAAAGCTGTAAAATTGTATGGAGGAGCGCTGCCTTCAAAGACAAACATGACCAAGTCAGCTGTCACTCACAATGTGGTGGACTTGTTAGCAAGCTGTTTGAGTTCTGGTGGATGCCTTTAAGTGTGCTTTCACATTGGAGCTTTTTGTACAGACTCAAGACTGTTTGACATCAGAGTTTGGTTTGTTTGGTTGATGTCTGAACTCATCCACTTGAACATGGTCTAAGGTAGAGTTCTTCTGGACTCCAGTACAGTTCAAAATCTGACTAACCCGCCCAAGTAAGACACAAACCCTAATTGAAATACTTTGATGACTGCAATGTAAACATGGCTTTATGGTCCAAATAGATCTAAAGTATTCATAAGACTAAGAAGTGTCAACATCTTCTGGTCCTAAAGTTCTTGTTAGATGAAAAGTGCTCTTTGAAGTTTCCATAAACTGTCTGGATTGATTTCTGCTTTGCTTTGCCAAAAACAAGTTTGCATGCAAACAAAACCACAGCAGTCAAAACAAGTGAACATTTTTCTTTGAAAAACAGCCTAATTTCTCATGCTTATGTTTCAGACCTCACCTCTGAGTTTTATTCTGATTAGGTAACAATTCAACCAAAGGACCTGCTGCTCTTTACCAAGTAAAGTGGACCATAATTTTGCAATTTGTGTGGCTGCAGGGTGGTTGCTTACTGTCTCAAGTCAAAGGAACTCACCCCCAAGTCTCTAGATATGGTTTGTGTCCCTCCTTTAATTTTTGGCCTTTTTTCAATGTTTTCATCCATTCTCAACCTAATGTCACATATGCAATGCTAAACTCCCTTGAGAATTTTTATTTTTTGGCATTTCTCATTGTATATAATTGAATTTCCCATGGCAACAGTTCAAGACATTTTCCAGCTGTTCATTGTACAACTGCTGATTTGTCTATTCAACAGACCAAACCGACCTCATATTTCTCATGAGTTTGCATGTTAGACAGTAAGCGAACAGCTACTGTGCTTCTGCAACTGCTTCATTCTTCTCACGCAGTCGATTTCCTGTATCAGCTGACATCCACCACACTGGCACAATTTAGCCTTAGGCTGGGAGAATCAAGCTAATGATTGCAAGAAAGTAATTGCTGCTCCTTATCACTAATCCTTTGCAAGGAGAAAGATGAGCGAGAGAACATGAGAGAATTTAATGTGGAATCGAACAGTGTATAAAATGAGAGCACTGGAAGAATAATGGAGGTGAGGAGACGGAGGATAGCAAGAGCAGCTGGATTAGTGGGGGAGAGAGTAAAAGGAGAGCGACAATGTACAAACATCGTTGTTCTTGTTAAGGAGGCATTTCCTTGAGTGCCTGCACACTCTCCGGCTCCCAACTGTTTATGCCACAAAGATAACAGCAAAGGAAGAGCAAAGTTCCACCAGCTTGCAGCCAGCACTTCAACGGCAGTCTCATTTGTCACTACTAATGTCTTAAGATGGCTTAGTTGGCCATGGAGGGGGATTGTGAGCCTGTTGGGACTTATTGGGTTATCTCAACACTGGAAATGCAGGCAGTCACAACACAGTGACGTCCTAGCACCAGGCTGCAAGTGTGGGAAAAGCAGCCACGGTCGTAAATGTGCATGACAAGAGGAGCAGAGAAATGGAGATGAGTTATTGGGGGGAAGAGGACGTGTTATAAGGGTTCTCTCCCTGTGAACATTCATCTTTGTAGTTGTGGTGTTATGACCAGTTCATCTCCTCAGTACATACATCATCTTCTCACCCACATCAACAACATTAAATGCTTCCAGAGATGTAAAGCTCTGGTTCAGTTGAAGGCCTGTGCATGCCCGGTGTGACGTGCTCTGCTGAATTGTTCTATTACTTCAGAGATAGGTTAAAACTACAGGTGAGTTTACAGTCTGTTGGGACTTATTGGGTTATCTCAACACTGGAAATGCAGGCAGTCACAACACAGTGAGGTCCTAGCACCAGGCTGCAAGTGTGGGAAAAACAGCCACGGTCGTAAATGTGCATGACAAGAGGAGCAGAGAAATGGAGATGAGTTATTGGGGGGAAGAGGACGTGTTATAAGGGTTCTCTCCCTGTGAACATTCATCTTTGTAGTTGTGGTGTTATGACCAGTTCATCTCCTCAGTACATACATCATCTTCTCACCCACATCAACAACATTAAATGCTTCCAGAGATGTAAAGCTCTGGTTCAGTTGAAGGCCTGTGCATGCCCGGTGTGACGTGCTCTGCTGAATTGTTCTATTACTTCAGAGATAGGTTAAAACTACAGGTGAGTTTACAGGTGAGGTGAACAATGCCTTGAGTAATTAAGGTTGCAGGTGTGGAAGTAAAATAGAGGGTGATATGACTGCAAGTTCCACGATAGTGCTGATAAATTCCCTTTTCCCTGATAAATTATATGCTAGGTAGTTTCTTACTTGCCCAAATCAAAAGATGCTAACCCATATTATGTTCTTTCATGATAATCTGGCCTGTAGATATAGTTGTTGCTTTTTAAGAAGGCTAAGTGTGTCGTATTTTGCATACTTTGTCACTATTCTACACCATTTTGGTAGTATAGGTAATATGAGTACTAACCCTGAAAAGCGTAGTATGAGTACCCCAGATGATGTACTTCTTAAAGGTCATTAGTAACATATAGGTGAATTTGAAACATTGGCTCATCTGCTTACCTGTAAATAGTAAACATCATCAATAAGGTTTATATTGAATTTTATCTTTTAATATTACTTTCATAGTACATTAAGGCACATTAAGCATTTTGGAATGTCTTGTTGACTGCAGCAGGTGCTGTTTATGGATTGCAAGTGCCCAAGATTTTCTGAGAGATGATCTAAGTATTTGTAGCATGAAACAGATGGAAAATTGACAGACTGGTGCTGCAGTTATATGGATGTTTTACCTTCCAGTCCTCCGCACCAGTCATGTGACTGAAAAATAATTTTTTCTACCTATTTTAACACCCCCCTGTGACGAGTGGGGGCGGGGCCGAGAGCCGTGGGAACGGAGCGAGGAGAGAGGCCTGGTCCTCTTTCCTCCAACACTGTTGTCACTCCTCCTTTTATCCTTCCGGAGCTCCTCCGTGGGACTCGAGACCGGTGAGTGGCGCAGGTGTCGCTCATTATCAATTACTCCACCGGCCTCGCTCCGTTCC
>NW_015554059.1:486124-486545 GCF_001515605.1 Sinocyclocheilus anshuiensis
CAAAACACAAAATAAAGTCCAGGCCTGGTCCTCTCTCCTCCAACACTGTCGTCACTCCTCCTTTTATCCTTCCGGTGCTCCTCTGTGGGACTCGAGACCGGTGAGTGGCGCAAGTGTCGCTCATTATCAATTACTCCACCGGCCTCGCTCCGTTCCCACGGCTCTTGGCCCCGTCCCCACTCGTCACACCCCCGATGAATGAAAACTGTAGGATGGCTTTGCAATATCATTCATTCATGAGTTAGTTACATACCCAAGTAGGTACTTTGGCAAGGGGCTTATAAGCTGAATAAGTCTGAATAAGCTCTTCCAGTCTGAATAAGCTCTTTTGCACTACAATCATTATATCTGCACTGTTGTTTACTTCACTGGTTTGCACTCTATCTGCCGTGTGCTGCTTTATATATATATTTTTTTATAT
>NW_015554059.1:486968-498683 GCF_001515605.1 Sinocyclocheilus anshuiensis
AAGAGCGTCAAAGATTTCTGTTTACATTGTGTTTTTGCAGTGATGAGTATTGTTGCCAATTACAGAAATATTTGTGTGAACGCAGTGACCAATCAGAGCTGTTTAAATCAGAACCTTCTCAGTAGAGTGTAACAGTCGGGTTCCGGAAATAAAAATGCCATTCATTTTCTCCAAAGGAGAAGATTTTTAACAATAATTGATAAACCTTAAAAGATAGACCAGTTGTGAGCTCCGAGGTTGTTTATCAATTGTATATGCTTTTGTTAAAGCCATCTGTTTGTGTCAATTCAACATATTTTTAAAATAATCTCGTTGAATAGCAGAATTTTTGGTGAAAAACTGCATTACCCATGGCACTGTACAGAAAATTCCACCAATCTGAGAGTCACAGTGAACAAAGCGCACCAAATGAGCTCTGAATAATTTTAGATTTCTCCATAGTTTTTAGCCTACTTCATTAGAGTTTTTTCGTTCACCAAAACCGTTATATATACATTCTTGTACATGTCTTTTTGTCAGATTTCATATACTTTTTTGCTTCAAATAAAATTTTGTAATGTTTTCATTCACCATGTAGCTGTTTGGCTTGGTTCATGGCTTATTATAGAGCTTTAACAAAGACCTTTTTAAAATCCCAATAGAAAAAATTCTTCAGAAACAAGTGCCACTGAAAACGGGGGACACTCTATAGAGCAAAACAGTCAGGTTCTGGAAGCTTGGGCTGCGGGTGAACTGAAGTGATATTAGATTCATTGATTATAAAGAGAGCACTCTTTGCTTGGATTCTCTATGTAACCCATTCATAATTTGAATAAAAGTTTTATTTTTTATGCTGCTATGTACACACTGCAGAGTTTAGAGAGTGAAGGACAAAAATCTATCGAAATAGATCCAGATGGATAACAGAACAACTATGATCCATAGAACCCCTAATTTGAATTAATTGGCTGTTTTTGTCCATACGATGAAATTCAATGGGGTCCATAAGTTTCTTGCACCAAAAGAACAAACAGTAATATGTACAACTGTACAATCTGTACCAGTGGTATTATCAAGTCTTCTTAGGTAGATGATCACGTTATAAGTTTTAGGCATCAGAATATCAAAAATCCAATTTGTAACTGTCAGGCCTAGTTGAACACCACAAACATGTCATCATAGAAAGTGAATTTTAAATTTCATTGCTCAAACTTCTGTTCTCTTAAACTTCTATTTAATTCCTGTAGTGATAATTATAGTAATACTTTTAAATATTTGTGTTTGCATTCATTGTATATAATAATTTTGTGCGTTATCTTTCTTTCAGAGCAAAATACCCATCTTGTATGTTCTTTCAATACAACACCCAGCTTGGACCTCCATATTACATCCTTGTTGATACCAACTTTATCAACTTTTCTATTAAGGCCAAATTAGATGTTGTCCAGTCAATGATGGACTGCCTCTATGCTAAATGTAAGTCTCAACACTCTCAGAATTATTTTCATCAATGCTGATGTGAAAGAGGATGGGTGTATTTTGGATGTATTGATCACTGTAGAGATTCCTATGCAGCAGCATTGAACATAAATGATGCTGTATTTAATACAGAGTGTAACAAAGTTAAAAGCTCAGGGAAGAAGGCGTGAACCAGCAAATATTTAATTTTAAACATAAAACTTTAATAATAAAATAAACAAACACAAAACGAAAGTAAAGCGGCAGCCCCTCGCGGACGACTGCTGCACACAAAACACAAAATAAAGTCCAGGCCTGGTCCTCTCTCCTCCAACACTGTCGTCACTCCTCCTTTTATCCTTCCGGTGCTCCTCTGTGGGACTCGAGACCGGTGAGTGGCGCAAGTGTCGCTCATTATCAATTACTCCACCGGCCTCGCTCCGTTCCCACGGCTCTTGGCCCCGTCCCCACTCGTCACACCCCCGATGAATGAAAACTGTAGGATGGCTTTGCAATATCATTCATTCATGAGTTAGTTACATACCCAAGTAGGTACTTTGGCAAGGGGCTTATAAGCTGAATAAGTCTGAATAAGCTCTTCCAGTCTGAATAAGCTCTTTTGCACTACAATCATTATATCTGCACTGTTGTTTACTTCACTGGTTTGCACTCTATCTGCCATGCGCCTTGTGCTGCTTTATATATTTTTTTACATTTTACCTTATTTGTATAATTGTATAGTTGTATTTTATATTTAAATCTGTATCTATCTGTATTTATGTTCTACAGTTAGTGTTATCTGTATGCACCAAGGGTCTGAGAGTAACGCAATTTCAATTCTCTGTGTGTATGTGCTGTACATGTGGAAGAACTGACAATAAAGCAGACTTGACTTGACTTATAATCAGTAACAATAATGATGCAAGTCTTAGCAAGCAATGCTAACTACTTTAGCTAATTACTAAATTTAGTAATAATAAATTACCAATTTAAAATATCCCAATACAGATGCTGCCCTTGTTTTTTTCTGTGCTAATGAAGATTGTGAATTATAAAGTTTTAGCAGCTTGCCCACAGATCACAGATGCCCATGAGTGCTCTTAAGTGTTTAGTGTTTGACGTAAACTGTTATCACTCTCAGATTGGTATCACACACATTTCATTATTTTTCTCCCTCCGTTTACATTTACATACACGTTTAGGTGCCAAATTGTGCATGTGGTTGCCTCAAAACATATGACACTGAGCCCACTTATCTGAAATTGTGAAATGATTAGTTGTTTTCATTATGTTATGGCTGGCTTAACCTCTGATGGTCAAGACATGTGGTGATTTTTGCTACACAAAGCTTTGTTGTTTTGCTACCAAAAAATGAATCTTATCTATTCTTCAGATCGGAAGTTATTCACTTTATAACCTTTTCTACAACATGAGATTCTGACATTTCTCAGAAAACATTTATGAGAAAAATAAACTCATTTATTTTCCTTTCAGAGCTGGGAATGACTGAAAATTACAGGAGTCTTCAAAGTAGCAGTAACATAATTTATGGTTTTGTTTAAATTAATGTGCAGGCAGCCACTGAAGTTCACTTTGTCTCAAAGAGCTTCCCTCATCCTTGGAAGTGCCTTAATCTGCTCTTTCTATCGGTCCTCTCTGATGGGCCATTCACTGTATGCGGCCTTTCCTTCCCATATCTGACAATCTTGCTATTAAGAGAGGAACTTTGCCATTTAGAAAGTACCAGTAATACTGGTTCAAAAGTGTAGCACTGAGTGTTTCCCTTGGCCAGCATTTTAAGTGCCTTCACCTAAGCCAGTGTGATGTCAGAACACTACACATTTAACCTTTATCTTTGCCAATGCATCCTGCTTCATTAAAGAGCAATTTAGCTAAAATCATTATTAGATATCTGGTGTTGTTCTACTTAAGAAAACCACATCAAATATTGCTTTTAGGAAAACCGCATGTTTAAGAGAGGAGTACCTGGCTTTCTGAATGACCTTTCCCAAAACTTGAATTCCCAGTGAGCAGTGTTATCTAAAAGGTAGGTGAACCTGTTCTGACTGTACTTATACCATGGAACAGTACCATGCTCTCTTGCTGCTTCTGACGCAGCTGTGAGCCAGATGTTTTGCCAAGAAGTTTCCAAATGCATCCAAGTTCTCCTGGTTTAGGATCCCAGTCCCCCAGCTCATTGTAAGGGAGTGATGTGGTTTCAAGGTCCAACTGAAATATCCTCTGGTTTGCCCTGTATCATTTAATCTTTGCCACTGTGTGAACTCGTGGGATTAGAACATTAGCAAACAAAATCCAAAGCTTGTTTGTTCAAGCCATGCTAATGTACATCTTTATTATTAGCTGGAAGCTTTATAAATCTTTTATATTCCCAAACATGAAGACATACATGCAAAAGCATATTTGGGGACCTAAATTAAAAATGTATGAACCTCATTATACGGCTAAAAGAATTTGAAACCAAGTGGCATCTACATGAAAGATACGTTACTTTCCCATTATTCAAATTAGAGGTGAACCACCATGGGTTTTCAGTTGTGTATTCCAAAATTACTGTATTACATTTTCCCCCCAGTCATGAAAATATGATTCTATTATCAAGGAACATTTTTTTTTCTTTTCAGCAAAAAGTACTATAGCGCAAAACACCTATACACTGTAAAAAATTATTCAGGCGACCTGTTACCCCAACTTAAATAAATGCATGGTTGCAAGTTTAAAATTTCTAATTTAATAACTTAATTAAACCTTTTAAGTTGCAAACATTATTTTGTGAGTTCAGTTGACATAATAATGTTGATCATTACATTTACTTAATATTGTGCATACTTTAAACTCAAATTTCTGCGTTAGTTGAATTTCTGGTCCCACTTTATATTAAGTGGCCTTAATACCTGTGTACTTACATAGTAACTAGATGTGTACATAGTATGTAACCACAGTGTAAGTACACATTGGTACATAGTATCTACAGCTGTAATGTTTGTGTAACTACACATATGTAACAACCCACTGAATGGTATGTGTAAATACAAATGTGTAACAGGACATTGGTAACAACACATTTTGATAATGAAAGTACAAATGTGTAACAGAACTAACAGGACTTTTTGGTAAAGAAAGTGTTGCACTTTATATTAAGTAAACAATTCCTATGGATTTACCATGTAATTACTCTGATGTTACACAGCAGCGGCCAGTAAGTTAGGCTTTACATATAAATTGTGGTTGGTGTCCAGAATGTTACACTTTATATTAAGTGGACAGTTCCTGAGGAGTTACCATGTAAGTACACTGGTTAGCTAAAATCATTATTAGATATCTGGTGTTGTTCTACTTAAGAAAACCACATCAAATATTGCTTTTAGGAAAACCGCATGTTTAAGAGAGGAGTACCTGGCTTTCTGAATGACCTTTCCAAAACTTGAATTCCCAGTGAGCAGTGTTATCTAAAAGGTAGGTGAACCTGTTCTGACTGTACTTATACCATGGAACAGTACCATGCTCTCTTGCTGCTTCTGACGCAGCTGTGAGCCAGATGTTTTGCCAAGAAGTTTCCAAATGCATCCAAGTTCTCCTGGTTTAGGATCCCAGTCCCCCAGCTCATTGTAAGGGAGTGATGTGGTTTCAAGGTCCAACTGAAATATCCTCTGGTTTGCCCTGTATCATTTAATCTTTGCCACTGTGTGAACTCGTGGGATTAGAACATTAGCAAACAAAATCCAAAGCTTGTTTGTTCAAGCCATGCTAATGTACATCTTTATTATTAGCTGGAAGCTTTATAAATCTTTTATATTCCCAAACATGAAGACATACATGCAAAAGCATATTTGGGGACCTAAATTAAAAATGTATGAACCTCATTATACGGCTAAAAGAATTTGAAACCAAGTGGCATCTACATGAAAGATACGTTACTTTCCCATTATTCAAATTAGAGGTGAACCACCATGGGTTTTCAGTTGTGTATTCCAAAATTACTGTATTACATTTTCCCCCCAGTCATGAAAATATGATTCTATTATCAAGGAACATTTTTTTTTCTTTTCAGCAAAAAGTACTATAGCGCAAAACACCTATACACTGTAAAAAATTATTCAGGCGACCTGTTACCCCAACTTAAATAAATGCATGGTTGCAAGTTTAAAATTTCTAATTTAATAACTTAATTAAACCTTTTAAGTTGCAAACATTATTTTGTGAGTTCAGTTGACATAATAATGTTGATCATTACATTTACTTAATATTGTGCATACTTTAAACTCAAATTTCTGCGTTAGTTGAATTTCTGGTCCCACTTTATATTAAGTGGCCTTAATACCTGTGTACTTACATAGTAACTAGATGTGTACATAGTATGTAACCACAGTGTAAGTACACATTGGTACATAGTATCTACAGCTGTAATGTTTGTGTAACTACACATATGTAACAACCCACTGAATGGTATGTGTAAATACAAATGTGTAACAGGACATTGGTAACAACACATTTTGATAATGAAAGTACAAATGTGTAACAGAACTAACAGGACTTTTTGGTAAAGAAAGTGTTGCACTTTATATTAAGTAAACAATTCCTATGGATTTACCATGTAATTACTCTGATGTTACACAGCAGCGGCCAGTAAGTTAGGCTTTACATATAAATTGTGGTTGGTGTCCAGAATGTTACACTTTATATTGTGGACAGATCCTGAGGAGTTACCATGTAAGCACACTGGTATTACAGTGGTGCACCAACTCCACCAACTTGAGATCCAACTCCTCCCACTTTACATAACCCTAAACCTACCCATTTCCACCCCCTGGATCCCATTTCCACCCCTAAACCTACCCATCTCCACCCCCTGGATCAAATTTTTCCAATTACTCTTATACATATTGTTGTTACAAAATGTAGTTATTTATGTCCTGTTACACATTTGTACTTACACAAACCATTCGGAGGGTTGTTACATATGTGTAGTTACAGAAATATTACAGCTCTAGATACTATGTACCAATGTGTACTTACACTGTGGTTACATACCACGTACACATCTAGTTACTATGTAAGTACACAGGTATTAGGGCCACTTAATATAAAGTGGGACCTTTTTAGTGAAGTGAAAGACCTGTTAGGGTTTAATGTTGTTATGTTTGACATTTTAAAGAGTTTCTGGTATGTTGAAGTTTTTGTGGTTACCATTGTGCTGAAGAGTTGACCACATGAAGGTAAACTCTGCATTGATTCTATTAGCAATGACTGCGCTAATGCCAGTGACAAGTAACATCTTACATGTTCATTAAATATACATGCTAAATAAGTTACAAATAGCATGTGCTATGATATCTGTGGATTTGAATTGAAAAAAGATTATATAAATTGGTTCCAGGCCCACAAATACATTAGTTGGAGCAACTTAAATGTTTTGAGTAATCAACTTAAAAATATGTGTTTATGTTACATATTAAGCTCTTCTAACTCAGTGTGGTTTGTTGGTTGAACATGATTTCATTAGAAGTTGTCATAACTCAAAAAGTTGATGCATACTGTTGCATAATTTGTTGTTGTTGTTGAGCTAACACATTTTTTTAGAGTGTAATGCTTCCCAGTTGTGACTGATATCTCATCCCTTTATACACAAACATACACAAACAGAAAACTTCCCTCCATCTTTGTTATAGTACTCCATAGGGAGTTCCTGTTCCCTCTACCAGCCCCTTGTTTACAGACAGCTTGTCCAGCAGTCCTGTGACCACTCAGAAAGTGCAAACCCACAGAAAAACAGATATGTTTATACTGAGGCCATTGCCAAGAGTATTAGCCCAAAGACCTCAACAAAAGGATCCACAGAGCTACTATCCATAAGAGTCCGCACAGAATTGGACATAGTGTTGAAAAGTAGGCTATTGAAGAGGTAGTGATATTTGGAGCACTGGAGGGTTCAAGAGGCCATTACAAGGTAAAGTCCACACACTACAGTATTTATCCGGTCCCCCAATATAAATTTTCCAAACCCCTCTTTTAGGAATGTCACAGTTCACCTCCAAAAAAAACAAAACAATAGTTACAGAAAAATAATTAACTAGGGTTAAACACAGATCTTTTTTTACCTAGTGTCTGCCAGAGTATAGTCAACTGGGAATTGTCAAAAACAGACCATTTCACCGAATGGCCTTGTTTTTTGTTGCTCCACGAGAAAGTACAGGAGCTGTTGGATGCAGTCCATGAAGTTCACAGTTCCACCTTACCATCAGCGCTGCATGCCTCCCACGGAAAGACGGGCGCTCCGGTCATGTGGTGAGGTTTCTGGGGACTTTGGGCCTTCCCATGGTGCTTGTGTTCTTTCAGTGTACCCCAGGGAATGAGAAGGCTGAGGGACTTGTTTCAGGAAGGGGCCTGAGAGACTGAGATAGACTGAGATAGCGGGAGAGGCACATGAGATGCTTGGAAGGGGGCAATTGAAGGGAAATGTGTAGGGGTGAGTGAAAGAAAAAGGGTAAAGGACAGCCAGAAACCAAAAGAGAGAGGGACATGCTTTGACGTCAACACAAGTTGACAATTGACAAAGTGAGGGAAGTTAACTGGGAGCAAGATAAAGAAAAGTATATGGAGGGAGGGAGAGATGAAGACATCTGCTTCTCATCTGGTATGGGAAAATCCCCCAAATCCGTAAGGATTAGGCTGGGATCCCTCGAACGAGGTTGCCCAGTCAGTTGGACATTCTCAGATTGTTAATAAGGCCTGAAAGATGCTTCTAGTGTCTATGCGTTCAGTCTATATTCAAGCATAATAATAAACCAGGTATTCACATAATCTAAACAAATTGTCAGAGTTGTGCTTACCTTACCAATGCAAGTGTCGCTTTTAAAATGCCAGGGTGTTCTGTGTGGTTGCCAGGGCATTGTTATGCATGTGTTCTGCTTGGTTTCTAGGATTTTCTGCACCGATGCTTACCTGCCTAAACTTCAGACTACATTCTTAGTTGTCTATGATATTCTGACTTTTGATATGGCCTGGATCTCTCCTTCAGTGCAAGTGCATGGTAGTATTTCACTTACTTTTCACTTTATGGTCCACTAGGCTAAATGTTATAGTCTGATCACTTAAAAAATATTAGCACACCCCTTCTCAACAAGTTGCTTGATTCTAGTTACCATTCATGTCCATGACACATGGTGCAGGGGTATCCAATCCAGCCAGGACCACTTTCCTGCCGAGTTTAGATCCAACACACCCGTTTATTGCAGCTGGAGCCAAACTCTGCTCCAAGGTGGCTCTCCGGGAGCTGGATTGGTCGCCCTTGACTTAGGTAGCGCCCGAAAGCTAATAAATGCTGCCTTCGAAGGATGCATTCCAAGGTAGGAAGGCATCACGTCACGTCCGAATCCAATGTAAGCTTCACTTCCTGATCTGATCCAAATCTGATCGATTTTTGAAGGCAGCATAAATGTATCCTTCGATGCCTTTGATATCCCACAATCTTGTTCATTCGATTCCATGATGGTTGAGTTAAAAAATAAAATAAAGATGGCATCTGAAAGTTGCGTTTGGTGGTCAGTCTGTGTGTAAATGTATGTTTCTGACCCACGTTTTGCACTTTTGATGTTATTTCTAGAGAGAAATCAGTATTATAGTAATTGAATATTCGCTTAGATATCACCAAAGCTCGTTCTATTTTGTTGTAGATCATTAAACTGTTACGCTGCCTCAGAAGCATGTCCGAAATCAGTTTTGTGAGGGGCCTTTGTGTGCAAACGCTGCCTGCAGTGTCATTGCAGCGAGGCAACTAGTCAGCAGCCTAAGCTTTCGGATGCAGCCTGAGTGAAAGTCAGATCGGTTCATGAAAGGCCACAACCCACAGTGTTTAGTTCTAACCATAATCAAACACACCAGTTTGTAATAATCAAGTAATCCTGAAGACCTTAGCTGCCTTCTGATTGACAGTGTCCTACACATATGGTGTAATAGAACGATTAGCTAGTTCTGATAACTATTGTTGGAACTGAACTCTGCAGGTCACGGCCATCTAGGAACAGAATTAATTAGTCCTGATTTAAAGATTTCAATCCCTAAGTCACAGCAAGCACCTCTAAAATGTGTCTAGTAACTTTTTTTTAAAGTTTTTCATAGGGGAGGTGTGTTGTTTTCTTCTGATATTATTCATTTATTCATGTTCTGTAGTGGTGGCATAGGGTTGGTTTGAGGGAGCAGGATAAATACATTTACTAAAATAGCCCCTATTCCTCTGAAGTAATTTAGCAAGATGAATTCCAGCCCTCCAATCCACTTCTCTGTTATGCCTGCTTGATAAATGTGTTGTGCTCTTGATTATCTCATAAACCCTCCAGAAGCGCAATCATAACCTTTCTAAAAATCTCTTAAGAGTTCTGCTTTGCCAAACATTACCCTTAATAATAAGTGAAAACAAATGTCTTCTCAGCGTTAGCATAACAGTTCTTTTTTTCACTGGCCAAATGCATACTTTAAAGAAACAGAGGTAGTATCACATTTACTAAAGGGGGACATTAGACTGCTTAAAGAAACATTTCAGCCAAAAATAATTTGTCATTAATGCAGCCTTATAATATGTCACAAAAGATATTGCACTGTTTTACAAAATATATTTTTGTCTGTTAATTAAAAGTATTTTTTTCTTAGCCTACACGTGTATTTTAAGACTTTATTCTGAAGTATCACCAGCGGTAGTGTATGAACAGTTATGTGCTACATTCGGAAAGGAGGCTCAGGGTTTGTGTGGTTGTGTGATGATTTATGCCCTGGGGCATGTCCTGTTTCTCTGATAAGACGGCTGTCGTTCTTTATAATGAGTCTCGAACAGAGACGACTTCTGAGTCTCACTAGAGTGAGTGTAATACAGCTGGCTCAAAGCTTGATTGTCCAAGGCTACTGTATGTAACGTTTGGTGTAGCATTACAGCAGAATGACAGAGATAGAACGATACAAAGAAAACAGATAAAGACAATACAAAGATACAAGACTGGCGCAGACAGTATGCACTTACTTAATTACTTATTTGTTTTATTTGCATCTGTGTCAGTCTTGGATCAATAACTCCTTTTTTCTTCTGCAAGAAATAACAACAAGAGTTTGGTGTAAATATATCTCCCATATCATTTTTATACACATTTTTTCTTAGAATTTAATGATGCGATTTAAAAGAATCTTTTTTTTTTCCCCATTTAAACTCTATTTGGCTCAAAGGGGCACATTGCATGTCAGTTTTTCACCATGAATCAGGAAAAGTGATACAAGTTGTATGTTTCAGCAAACACAGAGAGGCTGGGTTTGTACAACCAAACATTTGTAACAACTGGGTCTCTAAGAGACAGGTCAGGCCTCTCAATTCTCACAATCCTGCTCGCGCCATCCTGGAGCTTCTCTGTTTATTTGTTTACACAATGTGAGGGAACCGGTCATGGAAAATCAAACATCACATTCAGGGCAATGCGACTGAGAAGTCCAACTGACATATGTTAAGAGACATGCTGGTGGCAGGCACAATCTGTGGAGTTATGAAGGGAGAAAAGATTTGAACATGATAAAATGTGTTAATATTTCATAAACACATATGTAAGAGGCAGGAGATGTGTAGAACATTCAACTCTGGCATTTCAGTTCTGGAATTCCAGCCAATTACATCCTGCTAATGAGCCACAAACCCAGTCATGTTGTGCTCTGGATTCATTTCTTGACATAACTAATAGGATCAAGCATTAGCATTAATCTCTGTACTCATTTCTACATCAGTTCCAAAAACCAAGCCTCTCTTAACGTTCCATGCCAAAACCCAGTTCTGTTCTACAGAGGTGGTCTTTAAATCTGGTTCCCGGAGGGTGTACGTCCATCTGGGACCGGTCCTCTTTAACAGCCCTCTAGAACATATGGCACCAGACCAGTCCATTATGAGTCAGGAATAGAACAACAAACAGACAATATCAGAGGAAATCAAATCCAGTGTTTCAGCAAGTGCACAACGGCCCTGGAGTTCTTGTCTCCGTTAATAGCCAGATCAGTGACGGTGAGGAGTTACGCTGCTGGCAAATTCTCATCGTCCGGTTGCGCTGTGTATTGTTTTAAGATATTAACTTTCCACAGCACTAAACCCATCATCCTATACACCCCTCCTTTCCGTTCAGCGTTGCATTTTTCCCTTAGACCCACGACAGATCGCCTCCTCCCCCATTCCTTCCTCCCGTTCTTGTTCTACAACTAGAGACAGTGGTAATAACTATTTAGGTAGTTGTCTTTCCC
>NW_015554059.1:498865-505855 GCF_001515605.1 Sinocyclocheilus anshuiensis
AAATAAACTCGAAGAAATAATTTTGCTTGGCAGCAGTTATATAAACACAACTCCAGTGGATGGATTTCACCTTGCATTCGCCTCTGACATGTCCTACTTTAAACTTTTGTAATGGGATACGTCTCAGCCTGACAGCCCTTCCTTAACCTTACATTGTGTTGATAAAGATTAACCTAAGTGTTTGTGGAATAATTTGACCAACTTCCTGTGAAGAGAGACTGAATTTCTTTGGGTTTCGTCATGCAGAAGAAAAATTATATCATAAGGTTTAAAGTGGACCTCAAGACCTCACAGGAAATAACAACATTGTAGTATTACAAAGTAAAAATATGACAAAAGGCTGGGGGGGGGGCTTAACGTTATATTTGGGTTGAAACACAAAAATTATTTTGACTCATCCCTCAGTTTACTTAAAATGCATTCCCATTTACAATAATGCAATAATGGGAGTCTAAGGGCCAAAGTCAAAAATATGAGCTTCACATGTCTGGATTTAAACCCTCAACACATATTGAAACTGTACATGCAGGTTTTATTTTTTATAAACTTTAAAGATGAAAAATAATTTATCATAACTGGCAGCATGCCTCATGTACTCTTTTGAGCATAAGTTGTATTTTACCCGGAATATATGTATGCGTGTGTGTGTGTGTGTGTGTGTGTGTGTGTGTGTGGTTGTAAATATATTTATAAAGCATACAAACCTTTTAAAACTCTTGCATTTCACCCTGGGGAAGAATAAACTTATTAGTAGAGAGAAGAAATATTATTGTACTGCAATAATAAACAGTGCTGCTCCAGGAGAGCAGAAGTCTTAAAGACCACAGTGTTTTTGTATGTCTCTTGCATTTGCTAATGTCATTCAAAACAAATATAATTAAGCAGAGCATCCCACCTCATATTAGCTGCAGTCCTGCGGCATCAGTGTGTGGGAATAGTCATTGAATAAAAGTTTCTGTGCAGATATATTGATTCACATTTGCTATTTGAATTTGAAAATGTGGGTAATAGGGATAGTTTCATCATCATTTACGCACCTTCATGTTGTTCCTGTATATGTCTTTATTTTCTTTATTGATGTACACGGCATCGGTTGTCTGTGTGTAACAATGCCTAGTGTATTGTCTCTGTTAAATAAACAAACAAATAAATAAACAAATACAAAAAAATTCAGTGAAAGAAGATTGTGGGTTTGTTGTACATAAAAAAAAAAATAAATAAATCACATGTCTACGTCACTATGTGGGAAGATTTGCATAACACCGCCCAAATATTCACGCAAAGAAAGAAGGCCTAACTTTATTGTTGCTTTGTAAAAATCGAAGCGTTTCAGAAAGGCGGGGCATAGAGGAGCAACAATAATGTACAGTATGTGGAAAAAAATGTGTTTTTTGAACCTTAAACCGCATAAACACATTTCATTACACCAAATACACAAAATAATGTTATTTTTAGCAACATCATATGACCCCTTTAATTTTGATCAAAATTCAGTAAAAACAGTAATACTGTGAAATATTATTACAATTTAAAATAAATGTTATCTATTTCAATAAATGTTTTATTTATTTCTGTTATGGCAAAGCTGAATTTTCAGCATCATTACTTGCATACTTAGTGATCAGAAATCATTCTTGTATGCTTATTTGTTGCATAATTGTTGTATTTCTTATTATCAGTGTTGAAACAATATTATCAATATTTTTATCGAATCCGTGATCATTTTTTTGTGTGTGAGGATTCTTTGATGAATCGAAAGTTCAAAAAGACAGACAGAATTTATTTGAAACAGAAAACTGTAATAACATTACAGATGTCTTTATTGTCACTTTTGATCAAATTAATGCGTCCTTACAGAATAAATGTATTAATTTCATGAAATAATATGTAGTAAGCAGGGGTAAAATGAAATGATAAAAAATGATGTTTTGAGCCTTCAAAAAAAATTACAAATATTTTGTTTTTTAAAAATGAGACAACCTTCTGTTCTCTATGTATGAAACACATACTGCGTGCTTTATACTGGATGTGTCTCATACGTAAAGGACAAATGATAATAACCAAACCAGCCTTATTTTAAAATAAAGCTTTCAAGGAAATGACAAAAGGTGTCAAAAACAGTGGCAAATGACTTACGAGCACCTGAAAGATGTTGCAACAGCGTGTTTATGTAAACAAATCTAATGCCATGTGACACATCATTGTCAGACAATAACAGCACTTCAGACTCTTTGCACGTGTTGAGGGGGACTTCCTAAATAAACACAAAAATCACCAGCCCATACAATAGAGTGGAATGCCTGAGGAAACTGCTCAACACCTGTCGGCCTTTAAGACGTGAGGAACACTGTCACCTCAGTCTTGCAAATAGGAAGTGATGCACGGAAAAACACAAAACTATTGCCATAATATCAAAGCCATTTTCAGCAACAATGCAGAGGGGATTTTACTGGAGACCGGGCCACTTCCAGGGCTGCCCGATCTCCTATTCGTGCTTACGTCGGAAGCAACAGGTGGAGAGACAGAGTGCAGACGTGTACATGACCGAGACCGGTCAATTGCAGGAAGTTGATTCATGTAATATCCGGGTGAGGTGCTGGCCAGATGGTCTACGGTTATGACACACTGCAGTAATGGAGACTGACGAATACCTTTAAGCTTCATGATATCGGGAATTTTGTTCCAATGTTTATCATGTCGACTCAGATTAGTGTTCCCATGTGTAAAATTAACCTTCCTCAGAGGAAATCAGACCCTCTAAACAATGATGAATGGATAACTTTAATGTAGATTGTGCATTTCCCTTTACAATTTGGGACATGAAGATCCGAGGGGAGTATTCAGTCAGCCCATCCATTATGCCGAGATCACCCTTAAAACACTTCTGATAATAACAGAAATATGAGAGCTGATGTTCATGAGCCCTTTATCTGATAGACTGTGCCTGCTTGTTGTCTCTTCCAATGGAGAGGATTCAAAAAATATATATGTTACATAGGCCACTGCTTTTGCTTTAGGTCCCAAAAAACAGAACCAGATTTGTTTCAAAGTCATACGGAAGTATACAAAATGTCCTTAAAATCAAACATGCATGTATTAATATGACCATGAACTTCAGGTCCAACAATATTCTAAATTGACATTATATTAAAAGTAATAATGACAATTTTAAAATCATCAGTTCTCCACCATGTTCAAACATTGATAACAAATTTTTACATACACTGTAAAAAATAATTTTTAGCTTTTTCCATTTCAGCTTATTTATTTTTATTTATTATTTTTTTGTAGACATAACTATTTTTTTTATAAATTGTCCAGTCAAATGTAAGTTTATTGGCCCTCAACTAATCTGAAAGTTGGATGAACTAGTATAACTGTTGTTTCAAAAACGCATGTTGAAACAAATGAATCACACAGGAAAAAAAAAATTAAGAGAAACATTTTTAAGGCATGTTAGAGCAAATTGTTTTTTCAGTGAACATTTTTATATTTTTAAGCTACTTTTGTTAGGCATAAATTACTTATAATAAGAAAAGCAAACATTTTAAGAAAATTCCAATTGATTCACTATTGATTATCAATGCTCGCCTTTCTTTTAAGTAGACAAAGACCTTATTTTCCCTCAGGGACCAGTTCAGTGTGTCAGTGTAATGTGGTTTTCTTGAGTTTGTCTTGTCTGCTGTTTTAAACCACCCTACACTGAGTATCTTATTGATTCTACAAATAGTTGAGAAAAAACTGCTGGCATTGAAAGCTATGTTTTTTCAAATGTGAGTGAATATGGATGAAACAGCACATAGAAAAGCATTGAAACTGCAGTTAAAGAGTTATGCACTCTATAAACATACTGTAAGCACCAAAAAAGTTATTATCTATTGAGAGATTATCTACAACAAAAATTTGTTTTTTGTTTTTTTCTCTAGGTACCTTTCCCGATCTTCACACAAAAAAAGCATATTTATAAATACATTTCAAATGCTAATTATATTATCTACATGTTCCAAAACCAGCATATTAGCATAGTAAATGATGAGCATCATCCAGAAATCTTCAGCATCTTTTCCTTTTTCACAAATTACCTTTCAACGACTCTCAGCAGTGAGTCTAATGAAAAGCACAGATGTTGTGAAAAAAGAAACAGATCCCCAGTTCCGTCTTCTTTGAAAGCATCTTATGCCAAAATGATTCAAATTAAAGTATTATTACTTATGCTTAAAGGAATAGTTCACCCAAAAAAAATGACAATTCTGTCATTATTTACTCACACTCATATTCCAATCCTTTAGTTAATCTTCAAAGTACAAATTAGGATATTTTGAATGAAACATGAGAGGTTTCTGTCCCTTTATTGAAAGTCCAGGTTACTAAAACTTCCAAAAAGTTCCAAAAGCTTATAAAGACATCGTAAAATGAATTCATATATTCACCTTCATGAGCTTTTTGGAACTTTTAAGTTTTGGTAACCTGGACTTCCAATGAAGGTACAGAAACCTCTCAGGTTTCATTACAAATATCTTAATTTGAAGTGTCTGGAACAACATGACGGTGAACAAATGATGACACTATTTTCAAATTTGGGTGAACTAATTGTTCTAAATGTATAACAGAGTCAAACATGAATGATACCTTAAATTGTGCAGCTTTTTGAGTTGTGTTATTACTTAGTGATTAGATTTTGATTTTCATCTGGCAGACAATAAAACAGGCAAATACATCAAAGCCATAAGTGCTAGAATATCATAGAGACTGGAAATGGGCTCTTTTGATTACAAATATACTTCCATTAGTATACCTCATAAGACTCTTAAACCTACCCAGAATACCTTAGTAAGCACTTGATGTCGAACTAAAACAGACAGGTATTACTCCCATTTCTCCTATTTTAAAAAAAGATAATGGTCATGTTGAGATATATTAAATAGCATAATTTGTTTCAAAGCCTTTCCTGGCTAAAAGCTCGCTGACTTCCTCGATTTGGTAGGCGCCCAAGAGAAAGTGCTGTGAGAAAGGGGGGTAATCTGAGGCAGCGGAATTCACACTGTTTGCTGACACCATCTACCAAAGCGTGCTCTTTACAATAGCACATAGAGGCCCTGTCAGTCAACATGGCGTGAAGAATGCAGTGAAACTGAAGAATCACCAGCCTGTGCATTCCAGCGCTACTGCAAACACCACATACTTGTATATAAACATTGTGTGAGTAAGGAAAGAATCCTTACAGCTCAACCCATAACACGGCTTTAAACCACACACTAATACACAGGCATGCATACATGGTGACAGAACATAGAACAGCATGCATCCATGCATCATCTGATTTATTGCAATGATACAGTCTCACGTGTCTTCTTATGAGTGTGCTTCACTATTGACTTTACTATACTATAGTGTATTCAGAGAAAGATTTTGTTTGTTTGTTTCTCAGGGTGTCTATTCTGAGCTTGTGCTTTTTCTGGTCTGACTGACTGTGGCCCCCATACAGCTTCGCTGAGAATACTAGATTAATTTAGAAACTTTTGATGGCAGAAACCATAGCTGAATGGACCAACATCAATATGCATACTTTAAAGTTTTGTGTATTGTCTTATGAAGTGATAAGTGCCAAACCTGTAGCATGAAAGTATCAGCATGAAGAGAAGAGATTGAAATGGGAAATGCAAGTCTTTTTAAACACTGAGTGTGCAATGTTGCAATCAAACCACCATAGGTTTTTAACATATGGTGCGTTCAAGTCATGTCGGATAGATCGTATTTACGAGTTGAACGCACATGAACGCCACCACAAAGTTGTTATTACGAGTGGGAAACTCGAAATTTTCTTTAAGCCACGAGTTTCCGAGTTGGGGGCGTGTCAATGAGAAACATGGCGGAATCGATGGATGCAACGTCTGTAGTTGACGGTAAATTTTTGTTTAAATTGATAGTTTAGTTGTCCTATAAACTTAAATTGGTCATGTTCTTGTTACGCAGCTAGTTAATGAAATCCAAGGAAAAAAATGCAGACCCTGTTGTATTTTTTTGTAATTTATTAAAAGAAGGTACACCGCCATCTTGTGCCGACTAAACTGACTTGAACGCACCTGACGTCATAATTACGACTTGTCAACTCGTAAGTACGAACGTCCCAGGAGGACTTGAACGCAGCATTAGACCTTATTCTGTGTACCTGTCTCCTTTATTGTTTTTTTTACGACAACATGAATTCAAGGTATTGATGAACGTGTACCTCTGGATTGTGGAATATTGGTGCCTTCACATGTTTGCTGGAAGAATGGCTATGTCACATTCAAGCGCGTTATGGCTGGAGAGATTAAGAAACATGAAAGATAATAATGGAATTTTGTGCAATATGTGCTGTCTTATTGTTCTATAAAAATGCACAATATACAAACAGTTACAGATATACATAAATGTATATTACTGAAACTGCAGCGCTAATTTTATTTCATAATAATAATAATAACTTTCCTGAATATTATTACAGTTTTATAACTGCAACTTCCAAGATGACAACTCATTTATACAATAATTCTGACAGCATATGCAGCACATTTACTGTTATCTTCTATTTGCACAGTACATGTGTAACTTTCTCAAAATTGAGAAGAGTTAGCCTACATTGTTTTGTACAACAACAAAAAAAGTAATGATGCTTCATTCATGTGTTTTGTGGGCAGCACTTTGCCTTACAACTTTAACGTACTGCAGTTAACATTAGTTAACATATACAATTTATTAACCTTAGATAATGTTAATCTCAACATTTACTAAAACATTTTGAGATCTATTAACATTAGTTAATGCACTGTGAACATGAACGTTACAATTTTTTGTTAACTAACATTAACTAAGGTTAATAAGTGGTGTAAAATATTTTGCTCCTTATTTTGTAAGTTTGTGCTGATGCATTAACTGTTGTTAACAAATGAGATCTTGTTGTAAAGATCTCATATATGTAATGAGAGCATATATATACAGGTATATATA
>NW_015554059.1:506631-516762 GCF_001515605.1 Sinocyclocheilus anshuiensis
GCATATATATACAGGTATATATACATACATATATATATATATATATATATATATATATATATATATCATTAGAGATTTTAAAATAATTATAAAGGATTAAAACACTGAAAGAATGTGCTTAAAATCATTTGTGAATAAAATTTAGATGTTACCACACAGGTAACAAATCAAAATATATGATTTAACATCACTGAATCCACCTAAATGTATTACGTTACACCAATATAACTAAATCTGAGGATTAGACCAGGTAGAAATAATCTTCAATATAACAGTAGTTTAACACTTTTTACAGGGCATTTTTCACAGTTTTTCTCTATGTGGCTCTGCACATAATTACAGAGTTACTGAATCAGAGAGAAAAGTTAAATAAAGTGTGAGATGCGAGTTCATGGAGGGGCGGGCAGTGGGAGGACAGTATGAATATGAGCAAGCTTCAGGAGGAGGAGATTTAAATGATCAACTTGTTGAAAGGTAGTTAGGGCGCTCATATGGAAGTGTGCAGGAATCTTGCACTAGAAAACAGACGCAGGATCTCCAGTGGCGCGTGAGGACGATTAAAACCTACAAACCATGATTGCAAACACCTATTTTAAACATATTACATACATCGTACATCTTCCCAGGGCGATCTAGATGGGATGCAATTAAGTGACGTGTCACCACTGATATCTTATGAAACCGGAAAGATAAAAACATTGCGAATATGTTTAGCGCATTTTCCGGATTGCTTCATTTTATTTGGTAGCTTTGAGAAAGCAACGCACACTTTACTACCGACGAGCAAGACACGAACTGGCCACCTAGAGCCGTTTTGTGGAATTTATGGTGAAATTTCCATATTGACATTACCATTTGGATGGACTACTGTTTGGATTTTTCTACGATTAGACTTGCCTTGGCATTCGAGATGGGCTATTTGACGTCACTGTTACAAATCGTTGCTGCGGTCCAGTTGAGCCTTTTACCTGCACAGGTGAGCATATGGGCCGTCCTTTTTTACAGGTAACCTGCATCAATTATACTCCACATACTGATGCTACGCTGCAAAACGAGAACGCTGTTTTAATCCACGGAACGAGACGACTTGATCCTAGCGTTATAGTTTTATCGCCTATCTAGGGTGGGAGTTCACAAAAGACGCGTTCTTTTATCGATGTAGCTTATGGACGCTCTAATGGACGTAGCGCATCTTGCTACGTTTTTAAATAACCATGTCAAATGAAAAGTAATTCAACTGTAAAAAGTGAAAGAAAACGTGTCTTGAGACCTGTTCTGTTGCTCTGTATTTGAACATAAGAACGCGTCCAGTGTTATTTGTCCCGTAATGACCCTTTGTGTAAAAGCCTGTAGGCTGTTTAAAACGTTCTTAAAGAAAACGTGTCTTGAGACCTGTTCTGTTGCTCTGTATTTGAACATAAGAACGCGTCCAGTGTTATTTGTCCCATAATGACCCTTTGTGTAAAAGCCTGTAGGCTGTTTAAAACGTTCTTGAAGTATTGCTGTTAGCTTTCGTGTTCAGAATAGAGATACCCAATGAATAGGCTTTCTTTCAAAAAAATAAAAAATAAATTGAATGAGGAAAATTTGAACGTGTCTACGTGCAGTTGACGGTCAGACCTGGATGAATGAATGGAGTCAGTTTACTTTTGACACGGCTTCCAGTAAAGCCTCCAGACGGCTGTTTTTATAACACCCTCTATAACTTGATCCCTTTTTGAAGTGCTGCAAGAGAAAGTGTTGAGTCATGAAACGAAACGTGACGAACTGCATCACCCCCTTTATCCCACAGGCATGTGTGACACATTGTTCTCTTTACTCACTAGTGATGAATGAATGCCAAAATCATCAGACAGATTCTATCTTTATATGCCTTCTACTGTTGTCAAAGATAATGAGAGACCAATTAGGCAATGTAAGTATGTCAAAGTCAGCCTCAGATCTGAACAAGCATGTGCTTTTAACTACAAAAATGACATACTGTCTATATCCATTCAAACTTTTCACTATGAAATGTCAAAATGTTGAATAAGAAGATCATTGTCCCACAAGTCAAGGTAAAATATCGCACCTCATGTTATGTGAGATGGCTAAGTTGAGCTGTAATTGGCATGAGAGTCCACCTCAATATTCTTATCTTTTCCTCTGTAACAAAAAAAGCAGCATGCTTTGAACAATGATATTTCATTGTGTTCACAAATGGGCTTTGATATGTCACATTCTATGCACCTGTTAATCATAGGTGAAGCCAAACAGTGTTAGTTAGACCACTACAGCTCATTTGTGGTAGGGTCTCGACCGCAAGCTTGACAGTTTTTATCACTCATTCTCTTTCAGCTGAATGTAAAACCTCACATCCATTTTTTTCCTGTACATCATTGAAAAAAATAGTCGAGAGGATAATGGTTGGCTGCAAATCTACTATTCTCTACTTACAGAAGCTTAAAAAGAGCAGAGACGGACATTAATTTAAAAGAGTGTAAATATGTTCTTTTGTCATTCAATATTAAAGGGATACTCCACCCGAAAATGAAAATTTTGTCGTTAATCACTTACCCCCATGTCGTTCCAAACCCGTAAAAGCTTCATTCGTCTTCAGAACACAATTTAAGATATTTTGGATGAAAACCGGGAGGCTTGTGACTGTTCCATTGACTGCCAAATAAATTACACTGTCAAGGTCCAGAAAAGTATGAAAGACATCTCAGAATAGTCCATCTGCCATCAGTGGTTCAACCGTAACGTTATGAAGCGACGAGAATACTTTTTGTACGCGAAGAAAACTAAAATAACGACTTTATTCAACAATTCGTCTCCTCTGTGTCTCTCCGCATCACCGTAGCACCATTTTGGAGAATATCGGCTGAATGCAAGCAGCGTACGCTCTTCTGTGTCAGCAGCGCTGCACGGATGCGCTGTTTTCGTTCAGATCAAAGCGTAAATACATGCAGAAAATGTATCCTTGTGTCGCGGCTGAGACAGAATAGCGTACGCTTCTTGCGTTCAGCGGATAGTCTCCAAAATGGCACTATGGTGATGCGGAGCAGAGCATGTGAGCGAAGCGGAGCGGTGTGACGCTCCGCTACGTTTTCCGCTCTATGGACGTGCGCTCCACTCAGTCGCTCTAACCGCCCAAGCAAGCGCTCCATTAATATTCCGCTCACGCTCGCTCACATGCTCTGCTCCGCATCACCATAGTGCCATTTTGGAAACCAATTCCCGCTCAGATCCCGCTCCGTTCTGTAAAGAACAAATTTGCGTGCATTATATTAGATTATAAATTACTGCTGGATGACTTTCATACTTTTCTGGACCTTGACAGTGTAATTTACTTGGCAGTCAATGGGACAGTCACAAGCCTCCCGGTTTTCATCCAAAATATCTTAAATTGTGTTCCGAAGACGAACGAAGCTTTTACAGGTTTGGAACGACATGGGGGTAAGTGATTAATGACAAAATTTTCATTTTCGGGTGGAGTATCCCTTTAATCCTGCTACTGGCAGGTCAGAACAAGGTTTATCGGGCGTAGTAAATCCAAAAACCACACACTTCTTCCGGACCCCACAAATTACTTACGCCTCCATTCACTTTTACCAAATTCACATGCCGTCTGTCATATCACTGAGCATAGACCAGGTGTGGGTGCGTCAGAAGTGTGCTTCTGTTTCCTCTTGTCTCTCTCTTGTGCTTGCGGCAAAACTTAGATTGATTTTATTTTAGGAGTTACAGGAAGTTGGCAAACACTTGCTGTTACTGATGCTGGCGATTATTTAAAAGAAAGTTAAATTAAGCACGTCCTCTGTAAATATGAATGGGAATCTTTCCATCTAAATGCTCAAAAAAGTAGCATTCATTCTGTTATTGGTTCAGTGACATGACACCATTTTTGTGGATCTATTATTCATTGAATGCAGCTGTTTCATGATAAGCATGATTTTAATATGATTATTGTTTGTAACTGTAATAATATTGTTATTAAAATTCATGTTCGTATTTTTTGTGGGCATAAAGTCAAAAATTTCAAGGTACACATCTGTCCTGAAATCATAATGAATAAAATAAGTCCTTTAAAATTTCAGATAATTTGACCTTGACAAAGTAAAAAAAAAAATGTATACATACTTTTTAAAATAATGATTATTGTGTTTGCTCATATACAACTTTAATGACTGATAACTTGATTACATTTTAAGAGCACTTTTAAGAGCTTCTTGACAAAGGTATAAAAGGTGTAACAAATTAACAGTACTTTCCACCTTCCTTAAAGGTCTTGACTTTTTTTTTTATATATATTTTTTTTTTTTTTTTTGCTTTTATACAATGTGTTCATCTCCTGTTCCTTCTTTGAATCTCCTGTTCCCTATTTCAGAAGGATCTGTATGAAGCAGTTTTGTAATGATCACTTGTGTAAGGAAGGGAGTTGCTGTATCATTTCCAAAGTTGGATAATCGGCTCACAGATGGTTTCTTTAAACTTAAGAAAAATCTATCAGGGAAACTGTTTGTGTGACAGAGGTTAAAATACTACACACAGCTTAAAACTGTTCAGTATGGGTATACATAGGATTATACATACATATGTAAATGCAATAGTTTTAACTACACAAGTTTGATTTCATGCTATGTTGCATTACATAATGTGTCATCCTGCAATTAAAAAAATAAAAATCTCAGGCTTGCAACAAAGGGTGCTAGCAGGTATTAGCATAAGCAGTCATCTTTACGATCTGTCACAACATCAGATATTCACTACACAGTTACCGTGGCCGGTAACACTTTATTTTAGGGTCTCTTAACTAGTTGCTTATTAGCATGCATTTTACTAGAATATTAGCCATTTATTAGTACTAATTAAGCACATATTAATGCCTTATTCTACATGACCTTATTCTACATCCCTAATCCTACCCAATACCTAAACTTAACAACTACCTTACTAACTATTAATAAGCAGCAAATTAAGAATTTATTGAGGGAAAAGTCGTAGTTAATAGTGAATAAGTGTTCCCTATTCTAAAGTGTTACTCCATGGCTAAAAGAATTCACGATAACAATAATCTTGCCATTCCAATAGAAATTTTGAATATACTGTCTCAATCAAATTCATCTTAAACTTTATTTTGGGGTTTCTCATTTTTGGCCAATGAAACACTCAAAATACAAGTGTGGGGAGGGGGAGAGAGAGTTTGTAATCATAACTGTACAAAAGCATCCCAAAAAAAAAAAAAAAAAAAAGCTAACTTTAAAAAAAATAAAATTCTTGCTTTTGTCTGACATCTCCTTTGACATGATTTTGTTCAACAATAGCTACACACTGCGTTATCTTTTTTTCCATTTTATGATGGATGACAACCAGCGTTAAGGTGAAATACTGCCACCTACTGTGTTGGAGTGGCACTTAGATCAGTAGTTCCCAACTACGTTCCTGGAGTACCCCCAATACTTCACATTTTGCATGCCTCCTTAATTAAACACACCTGATTCACCTTATCAGATCATTAGTAGAGACTCCAAGTAAAGCCACTTAATGGCAAGCCTCCAGGTTTAGCAAAAAAAAAAAAAATGCATAATGCTCCAGTACATAGGGAAGGAGGCCAGTGACCAGTTTTTTTTTTGTTTTGTTTTTTTGAATGGATGTCATTGGAGGAGAGGCTTCACTACATTGAATAAACTAATTGTGTAGAAATACAACTACTTATTTAAAGGAGAGGTCTAATGCTATTTCATGCATTATGACTTATTTACACTGTTAAAGAGTTGGATTCTCATGCTAAACATGGCCAAAGATTAAAAAAAAACGAGTTGGAGTATTTCTGTGTCAAATACACTCTTTCAGGGTTTGTTTAAGTTTCAGGAAGTTTTTTTTTTTCAAATATGGCCCTGTATGATGTCATAAAGGGCGGAATTCCTTGTATGGGCATTTCTCTCGGGAAAAAAAAAACATACTGTTGATCAGCACTTCCTGCAGACTGGTGAGTGTGTGCCTTTCTTACGGAAAAGCACGCACACATCAACCAGAGCGAGCGCAAGAGCAGCCCATCAACGTGCTTCATTCGGGTTACGGATGTCGTCGGCAGCGATGCACAGGACTTGCTTGAGAAGGATTTGTCATTTTGTTTTTAGACCACAAAATCAACAATGCCACCAAAGAAGTGTGTTTTTGGTTGTGAGGGAAAGAAACCCTTGTTCAGTTTCCCAAAGAACCCAGCGTTAAGGGAACAGTGGATGCAGTTTGTTTCTCCGGGGCAGCAAGTTGTGCAAGTGTGTTTGTTTGTTCCCGGCATTTCGGTGACAAATGTTTTATAAACAAATTAAATAAAACTGAAGTCGGTAAAGTTTTTGTTCCTGTTTTATGTTGATGCCACAGCCTGCTACGCAAAAGCTTCGCATGCTTGTGACTCTTTAGCTACGCCCACGGCACGCCTCCAGGAGCTCGACTGTTCTCGGAGAGAAGCGGTACAGCTGTATCTGTCTTTTATAAATCTGATAAAACTAAAGACTCTTTGGAGATATGTAGGATGCAGTACTACTCTATAGGTACTCAAGATTAACATTAGATTGGCAGAAACTGTGTGTTATGTCCCCTTTAATGAATTTACAGCTTATCGGCTAATCTTCAACATGTTTGCCATCAAACATACATTCTCGATTGATCTATTTTATAGTTTACATGTCAATTTCGTGACAAGTATGATTCAGTGTACGCCACTTGTTATTCATTTCAATGGTATCTGCAAACAGTGATTAACTGTGGCACAACTCTGACAGAAACTTAAAGGAACATTATTTTGTGTATTTGGTGTAATGAAATGTGTTTATGCAGTTTAAGGTTCAGAAAACACATTATTTTCCACATACTGTACATTATTGTTTCTCCTCTATGCCCCTCCTTTCTGAAACGCGTCGATTTTTACAAAGCTCATCGGTCTGAAAAGCGAGGTGTGCTGTGATTGGCCAGCTATCCAATGCGTTGTGATTGGCCGACGCTTTCACAACGAAACACACAGCGCTTTCACGACATTGCGGCGGCGGCAACAACAATACTACAGCGAGAATAAAAGTTATGCCTTCTTTGCGTGAACATTTGGGCGGCGTTATGCAAATCTTCCCACATCGTGACGTGACGTAGTCATGTGGGGGCATGTTAGAATGAGCCATTTTAGGTAGGCATGGTTGACTCTTAACTTTTATAAAGAATATCTCTTTGGATTTGAGACTTTAGTCTTTGCAGCTTTACAGATCTTCTTTATGCACTAAGAGCTCGTAAAACTCCAAAGAGAAAGGAAAAATTGAAATTGCATCATATGACCCCTTTAAGGACATCAAGGCTGTGATGTGATTGGTTATTGAGGTACACATGAAGTTGGATGTTACACTTTCTCTAATCAGATCTGCTCCGAGATCTGAAATGGGACAGCACAAAGGAGACATGACAAATGTGCAGTTTTGGGGTACCTCCAGGAACATGGTTGGGAACCACTTACATACATACAGTAGTTAATGGTGCTGGATTATTTACAATGTCTACGTCCAAAATTGTATACTCTCTGAATAGGTACTTGTTTTTAAAAAAAAAAAATTACTTTGTGACAGTTAAAAAAGTATGTTCTACATAGTATGAATGTGTGTAGTATGCATTTAATAAGAAGTTACTACATTTGCCATGTTGTCGTTGTGGTCATTGTCATATGACCAGCATCAGTTGCATCGCTTCACTAACATTCATCTCCCGGGGCCTCATGGGATTGTAAAGTGTCCACTGGATGTACACTTCAGAATCTGTAGCAAGTAGTAGGTCATCTGGGTACTTTTTGACTACTGTTTTATGAGCATTCAGACAAATTACTCTTTCCAGGGAAGTATGAAGTATATTTCAGATGCAGCCAATATGTGTATTATACAGGTGCATCTCAATAAATTAGAATGTCGTGGAAAAGTTCATTTATTTCAGTAATTCAACTCAAATTGTGAAACACGTGTATTAAATAAATTCAATGCACACAGACTGAAGTAGTTTAAGTCTTTGGTTCTTTTAATTGTGATGATTTTGGCTCACATTTAACAAAAACCCACCAATTCACTATCTCAACAAATTAGAATATGGTGACATGCCAATCAGCTAATCAACTCAAAACACCTGCAAAGGTTTCCTGAGCCTTCAAACCACGACATTCTAATTTATTGAGATGCACCTGTATATATATATCACTGTTAATGTCAATAATGGTATATTACGACCAGTGTTGGGAAGGTCACTTTGGAAATGTAATAGGTTACAGATTACAAGTTACCCTATTTAAAATGTATTAAAATGAATGTATTTCAATTAATTTATTAAAGTAATAATGTAACTGATTACCTTTGATTACTTTTGAACACTGGCATCTAACAATGCCTTGGAAAAAAAAACAGTAAATATTAAAAAATAAAGCATATACATAAACCCAAATAGAAAGTGTGTGTGTGTGTGTGTGTGTGTGTGTGTGTGTGTGTGTGGGAATATTCAGATGTAACCCCCTTTGTAATCATTAACAATTTCAGAAACTGTAATTTATTTACACATTTTTTTCAGTAACTGTAATGGATTACAGTTACATTTATTTTGTAATTAATTTACATAATGCCGTTACATATAACTAGTTACTCCCCGACACTGATCACAACACGCCTATTTTGAAGAGAATTTTGCTGATCTTAAAGATGCTTGCACAATAACACATATGGCCCACTTGAGCACTGAGGAACACAAAATTTTTGTGGCCAGTCAAACAGTGCTATTAAATAAAGCATTTTTTTTTTTCAATTTTAAATTGTTATTTGGAGACAATCTAGTGCCAAAATGCACAGATGCTTTACATTATAGTCTTAAAAACCTCCATGAAGAGAACTTGTCTTTAATGCATATATTAAATTCAGTGGATCAAGCATGAATTACCCTTTAAATGGTTTACTTATGTGCAAGCTGATTTGATGGAAAAGTTTGAAGATCATTCGATGGACCTAAAAAGACATGCTCTTATTCCAGTATTCCAGCTGCACGCTTCCAGTGCAAAAATACAAAGCATTAGTCTTCGGTTTGTGAATTTTAATTAACCAATGCACACACACAAGGGTTCTGTCTCATTTGGATAAGGCCAAGGTTTTAGAACACCATTTAGTGCCAGCTGAAGCTATTTTGGTGCTGATACTGAAGCTCTATTAAACCCGTTGCCTTCCAGACTGGCCACCTAGTGCTAAATGGTGCAGTGCTATGCATGCGGATCACCTTTTGCCCCTGGGTTGAATGAAATGCAGTTCCCAGTGGACTAGGACAGAGTCTGTGCTGAATAATGTGAGCTCCCTCCCATGCGGTTTTTTTTTTTCTTCTCAAGGGAGAGACGTCTCCTTTGTGCTGTCTGTCTCGCCCGTCCCTTCTGCCTCATCTGCTCTGCCACTGTTAACCATTTCTGGAGAAAGGCAAACAGAATGAGAAAATAAATATTGCCCATGTGGTTGTGAAGACCATTTATAAATGTCTTCTCCTGCCCTCTCGTGTCGGGTGGAGCATTCCAGAAATATGTTGAGTCAGGCACTGGGAGAAATTCTTCCATGTGTCATTGTTGTCTTTGCTGTCCTCAGCATAAGCTTGTGTGTCACCCGTGATGATGTGTCTGTAATGGCAGCTGAGGTTTAAAGGGCTGCCTCACCTTTTTTAACATCATTTGACGTAAAAATGGGAACTTTTATTTTGGTTTATGTGGGTGCTTTTCAGTTTCTAACCGGTAACTGAAAAGTCAATGGGTGGTTGAGCTTTTATGTCTGTGGTATGGTTTAGTGGTAAAAACGGATTTGATATATGAGCTACTGCACCATCAGCATGTTGTTCAAGGTGCTTAGTCATGTTGTACTAGTGGAATAGTAAAAGCTCTGAATAGGAAAGTGTCAGCTAAATAAAGAATAATTGATTGTTAGGTGTAATATATAATGCAATGTGGCAGTCATTATAAATCACATATTCATAAGTTGTACATGACACAACTGTGGAAATTTACAATACATATTCTAATAGTTTATTTCCAGATTTGTGT
Source organism: Sinocyclocheilus anshuiensis (assembly GCF_001515605.1). NCBI lineage: Eukaryota > Metazoa > Chordata > Actinopteri > Cypriniformes > Cyprinidae > Sinocyclocheilus > Sinocyclocheilus anshuiensis. The sequence goes on from NW_015554059.1 coordinate 516,698, forward strand.
GTGTGTGTGTGTGTGTGTGTGTGTGTGTGTGTGTGTGTGTGTGTGTGTGTGTGTGTGTGTGTGTG
>NW_015554059.1:516778-518904 GCF_001515605.1 Sinocyclocheilus anshuiensis
ACACCCCTGTGGTCTGTTTGTAGTGGTTTCTCCCTCTGTGTCCTTATTTGGTTGTTCCTGTCCTCATTATCAGTTAATTATCCTCAGTGTGCTCACCTGTCTGCCCCTCGTTATCTGCCCTATAAGTTCCTGTCTCTTGTTGTCTAGTATGGTCGGTTATTGTGAATGTTACCCTGAGTGTGTATGTCTCGTCTGCCTTGTTGTCGCTCCATTAAATGTCCTTATTTGAATTCTGGTCGTCCTCGTCATCCTGCCTGCCTCCACACACCTTGACCGTGACAGGGTCACCATACTTGGCCACATGTCACTTCACTTTATAGAAATAATTTCAACAATTATAAGAAATGTTACTTGAGCACCAAATCAGCATATTAGAATGATTTTCAAAGAATCGCGACACTGAAGACTGGAGTAATGATGCTGAAAATTTAGCTTTGAAATCACAGGAATAAATTACATTTTAAATATATATTAACATAGAAAACAGTGATTTTAAAATGTTTATATTATTTTACAATATTACTGTTTTTACTCTATTTCTGATTAAATAAATTTAGCTCTGGTGCGCAGAAGAGACTTTAAAAAAACATTGCAAACTCTTTCCGACCCCAAACACTTAAACAGTGTGTTTATTAGAAATGAAACACTGAAATTAATTTAAAATGTGAAATTAGAGACTCCACATCCATAGCACAATTTGCCGTTGTTTTATTTGCCTGTTTTAAGTGCAACGTTCTGATTTTTTGCCGGAATTTCCCAGCTAACAGGAAACGTTTTTAAGAGTTTATAATTGTTAGGACAAAACATTCTTAAAGTAATGTTTATGGAAGTTCTTATAACTTTATGCATATATGTTCTCATAACATTAAGACAAAACGTTCTTAGAACAACATTCTTGGAACATTCCCATGATCATATTTTTACTTGATCAGTGTTCTTAAAATGTTGAGAGAAAATGTTCTGAGATCAACATTCTCGAAACGTCCTATTGAGATTATTTGTACTTGAATGTTCTCATAATGTTGACAGAAAATGTTCTTAGAATATTTAAAATAAACATTCAAAAATAAACATTATATTTTGGGTGAAAATAACGCTTTTTTTTTTATAACATTATAACCAAAACAAGAACACTGGACATTTCAACATTTTAGAAACAATTCAAAACAATGTTCCCACAAGGTTTTTATAACCTACAGTAACTTTGTTTCCTGGCTTTGTCTAAAATGTCTCCATTGCATCCTTCTGATTTGATCAAAGTTAAGAAGTATTATAGACGCTTTAATAAGTCTGTAACCTCTTATTGTCCCTGAGTGTTTATTAAATAAGCTGTGATATTTCTCTCTCGGCCTAAATAGCCTAGTTAGTTTGAGTGATGGGCTGAACAGCAGGGTCATGCTATTAAATATATCAACAGTCAATTCCTGACAGATTCCTTGATTGCTTTACCGAACTTGCAGCTTCATTCGTTCATCGCTAATTTTGAAGCCATTCTATTTTCTTTCGTTTCCTGTCTTTTTTTACCTTCCTGTCTCCGGTGTCATCTGCAGTGTGCACTTCCATAGTCTTTCCTCCATGTGTTAATATATTTTCTTTTTGGGGGGTCATGCGACATGCCATCTTTCATTTCCTTCCTCATTGTATCATGCACATTGTCTTTCTCCCTTCATGTAACTTTATAGTTTGGCGTTCTACATGTTTGTGTTAGATCTTAGTCCCTCTGGACAGGACAGTGGGGCTGGAATATTAAAAGCTTTTGTGTTATTTCACAGATTCTAGCTTCCTGGTAGAGTGAACTTCCTATGTCTGTTTTTAAAAGTGAAGATCATGCCAGCTTTATTGGATATTTTGGTCATCTGATCTTATGCCAGATGTTCCCTCTAAGCGCATTTTTGATGTTGCCAAAATCTAAAAAATTAAAATTCCATGTAGAGGGCAGACACGTAAATGGGCTAGAGATTCTTGAACCAGAAATAAATGAATAGGCAGTGTGGATGGAAGCTTTGTGTTACGGGCAAACAAGACGTGAGACATGCGGTTCCATTCACAAGCTTTATTTAAGGATGTGGTCAAAACAGGCGAGGGTCAGACGATGGCAAACAGATATATTGAGGGCAAGACACAAG
>NW_015554059.1:519921-546261 GCF_001515605.1 Sinocyclocheilus anshuiensis
ACACCCCTGTGGTCTGTTTGTAGTGGTTTCTCCCTCTGTGTCCTTATTTGGTTGTTCCTGTCCTCATTATCAGTTAATTATCCTCAGTGTGCTCACCTGTCTGCCCCTCGTTATCTGCCCTATAAGTTCCTGTCTCTTGTTGTCTAGTATGGTCGGTTATTGTGAATGTTACCCTGAGTGTGTATGTCTCGTCTGCCTTGTTGTCGCTCCATTAAATGTCCTTATTTGAATTCTGGTCGTCCTCGTCATCCTGCCTGCCTCCACACACCTTGACCGTGACAGGGTCACCATACTTGGCCACATGTCACTTCACTTTATAGAAATAATTTCAACAATTATAAGAAATGTTACTTGAGCACCAAATCAGCATATTAGAATGATTTTCAAAGAATCGCGACACTGAAGACTGGAGTAATGATGCTGAAAATTCAGCTTTGCCATCACAGGAATAAATTACATTTTAAATATATATTAACATAGAAAACAGTGATTTTAAAATGTTTATATTATTTTACAATATTACTGTTTTTACTCTATTTCTGATTAAATAAATTTAGCTCTGGTGCGCAGAAGAGACTTTAAAAAAACATTGCAAACTCTTTCCGACCCCAAACACTTAAACAGTGTGTTTATTAGAAATGAAACACTGAAATTAATTTAAAATGTGAAATTAGAGACTCCACATCCATAGCACAATTTGCCGTTGTTTTATTTGCCTGTTTTAAGTGCAACGTTCTGATTTTTTGCCGGAATTTCCCAGCTAACAGGAAACGTTTTTAAGAGTTTATAATTGTTAGGACAAAACATTCTTAAAGTAATGTTTATGGAAGTTCTTATAACTTTATGCATATATGTTCTCATAACATTAAGACAAAACGTTCTTAGAACAACATTCTTGGAACATTCCCATGATCATATTTTTACTTGATCAGTGTTCTTAAAATGTTGAGAGAAAATGTTCTGAGATCAACATTCTCGAAACGTCCTATTGAGATTATTTGTACTTGAATGTTCTCATAATGTTGACAGAAAATGTTCTTAGAATATTTAAAATAAACATTCAAAAATAAACATTATATTTTGGGTGAAAATAACGCTTTTTTTTTTATAACATTATAACCAAAACAAGAACACTGGACATTTCAACATTTTAGAAACAATTCAAAACAATGTTCCCACAAGGTTTTTATAACCTACAGTAACTTTGTTTCCTGGCTTTGTCTAAAATGTCTCCATTGCATCCTTCTGATTTGATCAAAGTTAAGAAGTATTATAGACGCTTTAATAAGTCTGTAACCTCTTATTGTCCCTGAGTGTTTATTAAATAAGCTGTGATATTTCTCTCTCGGCCTAAATAGCCTAGTTAGTTTGAGTGATGGGCTGAACAGCAGGGTCATGCTATTAAATATATCAACAGTCAATTCCTGACAGATTCCTTGATTGCTTTACCGAACTTGCAGCTTCATTCGTTCATCGCTAATTTTGAAGCCATTCTATTTTCTTTCGTTTCCTGTCTTTTTTTACCTTCCTGTCTCCGGTGTCATCTGCAGTGTGCACTTCCATAGTCTTTCCTCCATGTGTTAATATATTTTCTTTTTGGGGGGTCATGCGACATGCCATCTTTCATTTCCTTCCTCATTGTATCATGCACATTGTCTTTCTCCCTTCATGTAACTTTATAGTTTGGCGTTCTACATGTTTGTGTTAGATCTTAGTCCCTCTGGACAGGACAGTGGGGCTGGAATATTAAAAGCTTTTGTGTTATTTCACAGATTCTAGCTTCCTGGTAGAGTGAACTTCCTATGTCTGTTTTTAAAAGTGAAGATCATGCCAGCTTTATTGGATATTTTGGTCATCTGATCTTATGCCAGATGTTCCCTCTAAGCGCATTTTTGATGTTGCCAAAATCTAAAAAATTAAAATTCCATGTAGAGGGCAGACACGTAAATGGGCTAGAGATTCTTGAACCAGAAACCAGTAAAACCATTCTTGAGACATGCGGTTCCATTCACAAGCTTTATTTAAGGATGTGGTCAAAACAGGCGAGGGTCAGACGATGGCAAACAGATATATTGAGGGCAAGACACAAGAATAGTCCAGTGAACAGGGGTGGGGTCGAGCTCCGGCGAACAAAGTCCAAACAGGGTAATCCAAAGGGTAAATTCGAAACATCGGCGATGATCCAGGCGAGGGGTAAACAGTATCCAAACAGGGCAAGACGAAGGGGTAATCCGAAATACACAGGCAATGATCAGAATAGAGAAAACAGACAAGGCAAGACTAAGCTAAGACTAGGAAACTCAAAGCAGGCTCCGTAACGTAGCTATCACTGACTAGCGATATGCGCATACAATACTCGGCGACTTGAGCAGGATCTGAGTGGGTGTTATATAGTGTGTGTAATAGCTTTCAGGTGAGAGTGTGATTGGTTACAGCTGTGTGCAATCAGTAAAATGGATGATGGGAAATGTAGTCCAGGGTATAGTGTAACAGTCTGTGTAGTGTGAGAGTCCATGTAGTGAGTGGGTGACCTCTGGTGGTGAGTGAACGGAAGTTCATAGACCGGATTCGTGACACTTTGAGCAATCTGAGATAAAGGCAGCACCATAAAACAGTGCAAAGAATTGTTTTGAATTGCAGGAACCCAAGTTTATAAACCAAGACAGACTAACTATCTTGGCATAGTTGATATAAATATTTGCAATATATAATATAATTTAATGTATAATATTTTATATATATTTTTTATTAAATATTACGTAAAGTTTTATAATATTAAAATACAATATTTAATAAATATTTGCCTATAAATTACAATATTTTTAGCTAAAAATCAGCATTTTAGAATGATTCCTGAAGGATCATGTGACACTGAAGACTGGGACTGCTGAAAACGCAGCTTTGCCATCACATGAATAAATTACTTTTAAAAATATATTCAGATAGAAAACAGTTATTTCAAATTTAAATAATATATATGTCTTTTTTATTTTAAATTATATATAAATGAAGCACTGTATGGGTCTGAAGTACTGTCTAAAAGGAAAAAAAAAAGGTGAAGATCAAAAGTTTGAAAGGCAAGATCACTGAAAATCCTCCAGAATTGTCTCAGACAATAAAAGAATCATGATGAAAAGAAAAGAGGATGTGATTCAGACAGCACAGAGAAGTATACTGTAAAGACATATGGCAGAGAATAAAGCTGAAGTAACAAGCCGGGAAAAACCCGCCAAATAAGGGATGAGAGGCAACAGAGAGTGACAGGAGTGACAGCACACGTGTCTGTTATATGCACTGAGGCTCGAGACAGAATTCAGTGCAGGTGCTTCCTCTCCATCAACACTTACGGCAAAATAATACTTGAGGCTGACCATCTGTGTCTGCTCGGCCTTCCTCTGGCTCCATAACGTGAAGTGGTAGCTATTTATTCAAGCTCCACTGACAGACTTGCTGGCAAAGTAAACACTTGATCCAACACTGTTAACTGATCCTGCTCAGGCTTCCAAGCACATAGATTATGTGATGAGTATGAAGTGTTCCTTATTTAAACTGTGGAAGAAAACCCTAACCACACATGTTCATGATCTACCAGCCACAGACAGCACACTCAGTGCATATTGCATTTCTGCACTGTAATTTATCTGCACTGTGTGCTAGTATTGTTGTCCTTTCTAACTGGTTCAAAAGGACACTCCACTTACTTCAACAAACATGTCCACTCATTTCCACAGGCATCACCTTTTTGTGTCAGTAGAACTAAAAGAAAACATGAGCCAACATGCACACAGCAACACCTCCCAAAAGTTTCCCGCCAAATAAAATTTAGGCACAAGGAAGCATTGTTTTGAATGCATGAATGTGTTTGTAGCTACACATTTAAAGGGATAGTTCACCAAAAATGAAAATTTACTCAACCTCATGTTATTCCAAACTTGTATGATTTTTTTTCTTCTGCTGAACACAAAAGATATATGAAGAATGTGTGTAACCAAACAGTTGATGGTCCCCACTGACTTCCATAGTAGTCAATGGCTACCATCAATTTTTGGTTCCCAACATTCTTTAAAATATCTTCTTTTGTGCTCTGAAGAGAGACATTGAAGAGAGAAACTCATACAGGTTTGGGACAACATGAGGGTGCGTAAATGATGACCATTTTCGTTTTTGGGTGAACTATTCCTTTAAGATGCTACTAGGTAAGAAAGAAAACAAAATTCACAGATATAATATTTGTATTTGCGATTTTATATTATACCATTTCTTCGTTTTTCAACATTTTTATTTATTTATTTATTGTTTAATATAAGAAGTGCTGTGACCATGAAGTATATTAGTATTCTAATTTATTAATCGAGTTTGTTCATTTAGTATGCATAATATATAATACTAAATTATCTTATAAAATAATATAACTTAAAACTAAAAATAAATAGATTATTTGTAATTTAATCATTTGTAGTTATCAAGTTTTAAAATAATAAATAAAGTAAAATAAATTATTTTAAGAATAGGAAAAACAAACAAAATAAATCATATTAATATTAATGCTTTATGGTAACATTACTATTTATTACTATTATTTTAAATGTAAAATAATTTAATACAAGTTAATAGAAGTATGTTTAATATCTTAAATAAATCTCTAAAATAGCTCCACTTCTTCTTGTTGTATGGAAAATATAGCTTGCAAATCGATTGATGTATTGTGTTAATTTCCAAATTGTTCCAAATTTTGTTGTATATACTGTACATGGTTAACATTTTCGAGGTCAATCGTTTCTTATTACGCAATTTTTTAGGCATTTCATAGGTTTCTTTTTAACACACTGATCATTGTGTTTTGTATCAGTGCAAGTATCAGAAGATTTAATGCATTAATTAATACAGTGCATTAATTTAACTCGTGTAGAAAATATTTTATCTGGCAATATCAGGCTTGTTAGTTTGTATTTTCTATTGGACAGTTTTAGGAACGGAGCAACTTCTATTGAACTTTGAAAAACTATGAAACCCTCTTGCAGCCCCTCCACTTCGCCACATATACCTTCATCTGCACATGCATTAATCAACATGCATACGCTTCCAGACGTCTCAGTCAGCGTGAGCTGTTGTGTGACAGGACCTTGGCTCTTTCCTGTACAGGACTGGTTATGGCCCAGGGGACGAGGCGCAATCACAATCAGGAAAAAATGGATCTGTCCTTCCTTCAGTGGCACTCAGGGGACTGTCATCCACTCTGTAGGCTTTAATCTCTCATCTGGAGGCAATTTGCTCCCATTTACAAAGCCACAACAGGGCTTACTGTAATAAGGAGCACAATTATCCATGGTTGGCCAATTTCAAGGGAGTTTATGTGGAGATGTTTTTGACCAAGCAAATATTGTTTGTGTTGTATCCTCCAGGATTTTACTCACTAGAATCTGACTAATAGTAATCTCACTTTATAAAAATGTTCATTATGATATACATTCTGTGTTAGTGTGCCAAGTTATTTTGTGGCTTAGCAACTGGAAACAGTTGTTGATAATGAAGCATTCCTTTGCTCAATACATTTTCATTTCGAGTATCGCTAATAACAAATATTTATTGAACATCAGTGTCTTTTACTGTATTGCTGTTGCTACTGTTTTCAAAAGTAGTAAGTCACTTGGCTTCTGTGTGTTACAGTGATTTTACCATGGGTAGGGAGATTACTGCTTTAATAATAATTTCAATATTACCAATCTTAATAGCAGTAATAATATATTAGCCAGGATATTAAAACAGATCAGATTTCAATTAAAACAATACCTTATAATTCAAGAACAAAATTTCTTCTAAATCTTATTTTGTACATTTTGTATTATGTAACTCACAACTGTGTTGCGAATGCTGGATAGCAATTGAATGTGAAATGTTTCTGTTGGAGAAAAAAAAGTTTGTTGGCTGTTTGTTGAGTAATGCAAGGCTGTGATTTGACAAATTTGCACTGGGCCAGTAAAGACGCCCTATTAGACATGCTGAGTTTTTGTTGGGTAGCCTAGTTATTTGTGAAAATAGCAGAAATTCTTCTGGAGAATGACTTTTTTATTGCTTATTCGTTTTGAATGTGCCTTTTTATTGTGTTCATAGAATGAATTAATGTAACCTCAAGCAAAAGCCTGCATGAAACCATGATCACAGGATTCTGTTCTCATTATTAAATATAAAGGAGCTTGTGGTTATTACGCATCATTGAAATATTCCAGTGATCCTCCCTGTCTCACTTAGTTTTGCCAATAAAGGCGTGCAGTCTGGCACCAGATTTATAGATTTTTTGTTCTAATATGTGATGTTGAAGTAAATGTTCCCATAGACTTCATGTCTGCTTGAAGTCTCTCTTTCAGTTTACTCAGACTCTTCCTGTTGAAGCAGGCCAGCCCTCTCCCACACTGCTGGATCAATTGGAAAAGACAGGATGGAAGGATACTCTTTCTGAATGACTTCAGGTTACTGTGGATTATTATTTAAGAGACAGGTCTTTCTCGTAGATGTGCTGACCTGAGAATTACCATTGGGAGTGAAAATGATTGCATGAGTTATGCATCGAACTGATTGCTTATAGTTGTCTCTGCATGTTAACAATAGAACTATTTTTTATATTAAAACTAAGGTTGAACTATTTGTTTTGACCTCTTTAATCATTCTGGAGTGAAATTATTCACGAAAAGAGGAAAAGAAGACTCATTTCTGCAGTGTCCGTAACGGAGCACATCAGAACCACTAGTATTTCAAGGAAATCCTCCATCACTGGAGCCAGCACATTTTCTCAAACAGCCTCTCATATTTTCCTATTTGCATGTGTGATGCTCTCAGTTTCTATCATAATCCACATTTTTAAGAGGAGCCAAAAGTCTGCAGAAATGTTTGGTTACCATTTTGTTTGCTTTTCTATTTTGCTCAAAACTTCCTGCCTTGCATCCTTGGGGCTGCAAGATTGGCGGTTATCAAACCTGATGTTTCTGGTTGTAGGCAGAGGTGTAAAGTATTGGAGTAAATGTAATTAGTTACTGTACTTGAGTATCTTTTCGGATACTTTGTAGTTGTACTGAATATCAAAGATATTAGCAACTTTTACTCTTTACTTCACTACTTTTTTGAATGAGTATCTGTACTCTTTACTCCACTACATTTGAAATGAGTGTTGCAGTTACACATTACATTTTGCATGGACCTAGCTTTTTCTGCAGCAGTTTATTTCCACTACAAAAGACGTGATACTGCCTATTACAGGTCACTGAATGTACTGCATCTTGTGCGTTTTGCCCTTACTCACCCAAACTTTTCAACAAGGCTACTTTATGTGAATGCGAGTTCCTTAGCAAGTATTTGTGAATCAGAGGTGTTTTATATATGAGATGAGGACATGACTGCAGCTGGCAATGAGGCCCAAACCAGCACATTCACTGCAAGAAGGCTTTAGCTTTTTAATTTTATTTAACATTATTTTATTTATCCATTATACTGAAGAGACCTTTTTGAAAGATATTGTTTTTGTTTGTTTGTTTTGTTTTGTAATTTTGAGGTGTTCAGTTTTATTTTGGTTTTAGAAAATAAACGTGATTGCTCTCCTCACAAATCAACTCTTTCTTGTTGTTGTTTCATGCTCTCTGTGCCTTGCCCTGGACTTTTATGTCACTTCCTTCTCCCGTGGTGTTTGTAGTCAGTTTGTAGTCCGTTTGTTAATTGGTTCCCCTTGATTAGTCTCCCCAGGTGTGTCTTATCTTGTTAAGCTTGTTAGGCCCCTGTGTGTATATATAGCCCTAGATTTTCTTTAGTTCCTTGTGAGCTGTTGAATGTAATGGTTGTCTGTTTGCCAGTCATTCTTTGTTCCCTTTGGTTTTTGCCTTATTGTTTGTTCTAGTTTTTCCATTAAATACCTGCACATAGATCCTTGCCTCTGCCTGTTTTCCCCAGCTTCTCCACAACGTTACAGTTTTTGACTGGCATGTCTCTTTGACTAGTGCATCTTTGAGCCTAGATTTAGTACAAGTAAAATACTTAGGTACTGATAAAATCAGATACTCTAAGACTTTTGATTTCAGATACTCTTAAGAAAGTTGTTTTGGAATTGGTGACTTGTAACGTGTAGTGGAGTAATTTTCACTGTAAGTTATCTGTACTTTTACTCAAGTATGGTTTTTAGGTACTCTTTACACCTCTGCTTGTAGGAGACCCTAAAGTTCAGTACACACTCAAAGTAGATAAATAGATAAATGAATGGATAAATGAATGGACAGACAGAGAGACAAACAGACAGCCAGACAGAGATAGAAAGATAGACATATTAACAGACAGACAGACAGATAGATAGATAGATAGATAGATAGATAGATAGATAGATAGATATACCCAGGTAAAAAAGAAGTACACTTAAGTTGTACTAATATCGATACACTTATTATATTTTTTATTATACTACTGTATACTAAGTGCATAATGTGTTATTTTGGAACAACTTTACGTATGTTAATTGTTCTTTAAGATATGTTTAAGATGAACTTTAAGATTCACTGATACTGTATGAGATTAAAACATACCACTCTCTTCTTTGCTCGTCTCTCTGATCTGATTTCATTTTGCCTTCTATTTCAAAAGCAGCTGATCTGAAAACAACAAATTTAAAAACAAAAAAAAACAAAACAATGACATTACAATGTACCTGGGTAATATAATCAAAACCTTCTCAGCCTTCACAGTTAGATGTCTTCTCTCTTAAAAGCCTTTTTACAGTTTAATCTTTGTACCCACAATCAAACAGGCAATGAAGTTGTCAAAATTGAACAAATACACCAATCAATGAACGCTACTCTTGGCTGGACAGCTCAAGACAAAGTAATTGTATGGTCATAATAATGTGTTTTTTTTTTTTTTTACTTTTCAAAGAAAATGTACTTCTTAATTACTTCTACAATTAGGCCAAATTGTTGAGGAAGGAAAGAAAACAAAACAGCAACTTCATTTTAACTATTTCCCCGTCAACGTTTTTGAAAAAAGTTGCCAGCCACCACCAGCAATTCTGATGATTTTAATTAAAATTTCATGGCCCCCAGAATGTTTTGTTTTATGAATATCTGACCATGCAATACATCAAAATAAAGAACAGAGCCTCTACTTTTAAACAAAAAAAAATCTATTTTATTCTAGCTTTAAGCAATTTTTTATCAACACTTGAATGTAGGTAAGTTTTATGAAAATAAAAAAAGCAACATTTTGAGCAAAAAGCAGAGAAAATCACGTTTTTATCAAATACTACATCTGGATCATATTCAGTAGGATGATCAAAGCAAAGATGCAGTAGATCGTTTCCATCTACACCCCCAAAGCTTGCACAGTCCTTTGCCACTTCCTGGATCAACATTCCACGACATTTCCTGGATCGACATTTCACTCGGTAACATTAGGCAGTTTTCATTTATATGCCCGTGTTTGACGGGGAAAGAGTTAACTAAAAAAGCATGTTAATGATGTACATGTTTGAGTGGTTTCTTCCAATTCCTCTGAAGAGACGTGTCACGTGATCGCTCTATATGACTTAACAGTTTTAATTTAGACTTGTATTCACATTTATCGACGCACATACACACGCACATCAGGGGCCTGTACCATGAAGCCGGATTAGCTGGCTAGCCAGGTAAGTTTCAGTTTAGTTTGCACCAATACGGGGTTTTAGGTACCGTGAAAGTGTTTTTGCTTTTAGCGGCGTTCATTCCCATAGTAACTTACACTCCACAGCTAACCTGCTCCAGGGCAGGTTGTGTTCTGGGGAAGAGATCTCCAACTGAAATGGGACCAATCAGATGTGAGCAAAGTGTCACATGAACAAAAGTGACACCACATGAGCATAGTAAAAAAAAAGAAGAAATAAAAAGAATTAAAATATATATATATATATATATATATAAACAACAAAATTGTTATTAGAGTTATATGCTTTATATATGATTTATATAATTATTATATGATTTTTATTATTATTAATCCATTACACACAAGCTATTTTAGTTAAACAGTTATTATAACGCATTTGTTTTAAATGAATATTTATATATACAGATCATATGCAATATAAATAAACTGTAGAATCAATAGATAACTCTTTAATAAGTGACTACATCTGACCTTACATGTTCGAGTCTCTATCGCTATTTATTATCAACTATATAATAACTTCACAAGTTTCACTTCTGACTGCACTGATAGAGCAAGATTATTTCTTTTATTTGTCCTCTTTCATGGACAAGAACTTTCTTCAGTGTAAATGCATTTAAATTCCTCATATTCTTCATTCTCTTAACCTTTAGCGAAAGAGTTAATAGTCACAAGAAGTGAATCACACTTGCTCTGTGTTACAAGGCATGTGATTGGCTGTTCGCCAGTGATGTCACACATTCAATTCAATTTAATTCAAATTTATTTGTACAGCGCTTTTCACAATACACATGGTTTCAAAGCTGCTTTACATGTGTCTACATTACAATGATCTGTTATCAGAAGTGAATGTGTCCATGTAAAGTTCATTTCACAAATGAACAGGTCAAGATAATAGAATCATACAGTTAGCTAACATTAATTAATTTCAGGTAGAAGCTCATTAAAGCGATTATTACAAGTGTGATCATTATGATTACAATATAGAGAAAATTTGGCAGCTGTGCATATGTGCACGCGCTCCACAAACTCAGAATCAAAGCCTGAGTTGACAAAGAAAGTTGATGATCAGGATCATGGTACCAACAAAGCCAGATTGGAGTGGTTTGGTTTTGTCAACTCGAAAGTAATCCTGTAACTCTGAATTTGTTCAACTACCATCATGGTACAGGCCCCAGAACTAGTAAATTGAAGCTCAGACGTGCTTGCTTGATGTGCGCGAGAACCAAAGAATCAGGTTTTGTAACCAGTGTCGCCAACTGCTTTCAATTGAAACTGGTAGCTAAATGTCACTAGATGACATCATAATGGCAAATTCACTGATCTATATAAAGATGAATGTAGATCAGTGGCCAAGATGAAAACTTAGATAAGGTTTGTCTAAGAAGTTGCTATATTTGTCCCTAAACTTTTGAAAAAAGTCTCAAAAGGGGCGGGGAAGTCACCAAATCTAGCTACAAAGTAGCTAAATTGGCAAGTTTGTAACGTGTTACGGAAGCATGTCTGATCTTCCACAAAGCCAATGAGGTTTGTTTTCGCGCATCACGCAGTAGGTTGAGCTTGTTTGAATTTAGGAACATAAACAAGTAAATAAATTGATATAGTAAGCATATCTTTGGAAAAATGATTTAAGATATACTTAAAATTATAGGATGTTGAAATGCTTGAAGCAAGTACAATTAATCGCTTATTATAATTAATGTATCATGTTCTGTATTTAAAAGTGAATTAAAATGTATTTGAATTGTATTACAAAATGCATAGTATTCTTTTTGAGGACAAACAAGCAAAACTGAACAACATATTGATTTTAAGTATGCTTATTACTAAGGTATAGTTGGCACAATTATATTTATAATAGATTATAAGTTGGTACAATGTAAGAATGCATTTGCATATTTTATAGACCTAGCCATAATGTATTTATATGTGAGTGAATTAATATACTTTATACAATATATTCAAATGTTAAAAATGTTTTGCAAGATATCTTCCTTTTGAAAAGTATGCTGAAATACATGTTCATTACATAAATATTTAAAATATATTGCAGTATGTCTACATTTGCTTATAAATAAGATACATATACTTTAAACCCACTAAACGTTGTATAGTTTTATACAAAGTAAACATAAAATATACTTTAAGTAAGGTTAAAATAAGTATGTTTTCTGTAAATACACTAAAATGTCATACTTGTGTTTTAGCATATTTCTTAAAAGTGTAATTAAGCATATATTACCAACATTACCAACATACATCTAGTATACTTTAAAAAAAATATATTAAAATGCAATTCAATACATTTTTAATGCACTTCAAGTAAGCGTGTTAGGAGTACAATTGTACTATAAATATACTAGCCTATGTGAATTTCAAGTATATTTTTAATACATTTAAGAGTACTTCTTTTTTACCTGGGGATAGATAGATATATAGATAGATAGATAGATAGATAGATAGATAGTGGTTTTAATCACTTGAATAACTTTTATTTAGTAAAACTAGCATGTACTCATCTTATTGTGTTGTTTCAGCTTAGTTATTCCAAGAGAGTTCATAGTCAGATAATTTCTCAACTTTATGTTCCCACATCTCAGTGTTTTCCAGGGCAGTCTGTCCTGTTGGCAATTTAAGCATTGGCCAAAGGCACAGACATCATGGTCTCATCAAAATAATATGAATCGACTGAGGAGCCAATAAAATATTAGACACAGATGGATGTCAACACTTACCACAATAATGGTGACAAGTTCAAATAAGCTGAGAAAAATGACCACTAAATAAAAAACTGTGATGACAATAAATATAATACAATAGAACAGTATAGTAATCGGCATAGCTGTGCATGATAGGAATTGGGTAAGTAGGCATAAAGTATTACAATGTGTAGTGTTTATTAGCTTTGTGATTTACTTGTGATCTAACTAATGGGGAGATAGAAATTGATTTTAATTTCCCCCTCTCTCCGATTTTATTAGTTTGAGTGGCCAGACATAAAAACACCAATAGCATTTGATGTTGCTAATGCTGTCAAAATTACACACAGCACCTTTAAGCTTTAATCTTGTTTACTGAAGTTTATGGTGGAGACAGGGAGGTTCTCTCAGCATTCCTATTCAGTATTTATGACCCAGATTGAACCTTTAGGAGTACTTTACTTTCACACAGTCCATCTGGTTACACACACAAGGACAAAGAGGTGCTACGTGAGGTCCCTCACATAGCTGAGCTGATGTGCCAAGCTTTTGAGAACCTTGCTCTTCTGTTCAAGACCAAAGGAGCATGGAGATGCCAACTGCATGACTTCTCATGTCTGAAAGTCCTGCAGTGTAGAGACCTCCAGTGAATAGGCCTACCTTTATCCTTGACTGTCACTGAACACTTGCTGCCGGCATTTAAGGCATGCAGCATAAGAATAATACAAAGTCTGCAGCAAAATTATTATGCCTTATAAGCATATTTAAGAAATTATTTAAGAAATTATGCAGCCTATGCAGACAATCCTAGAATGCAATGTCACAAGCTCAGCGAAAAACATAGTATATTAAGGATTTTTCATAAAACGTGTCTTTGGACCAAGTGTGTGTTTTCATTCCACCCTGCATCTTTCGTTTTTAATATCAAAGAAATGTATTCTGTTTGAATGGCCCCTTAACCTTGTTTAAGTTTTTTCAACAGGGAACAAGAAGTTAAAAGTTCTGCACTGCCAATTGTGTTTTTTAGCATGGGGTTAATGGAAGTACTTTCTCTTTACTGAAAATGTCAAAAAAAAAACTGAAAAATTCCCTCTTTTCAGAATGAAAATTGCAACGCAATGACCACATTGACCCTGCAGCATTTCCCTTCCACTTTCACAACCTAGTCTTGCTGTGGTGGCTGAAATTTTTGAATTTTTGACTTTTTTGAAGTTTTGAACACTATTGTTTGTGTGTACAAAATATATAGTAATTTTTCAGTAACTTACCTGGTTTAATGTGTGATAGTGACTACAAAAATGGAGAAGGGCCCAGATACTTTTTATTGCCTAATCATGATTATAGTTTTTTCTCATTTATACATTATTTATTGACTTAATAATTATCTGTATAGTGCAATACAATATAACATAATATATTGCAGAGCAAAGGTTTGGAGATTTGTTTGATTCATTTAATTCACAAACATTATTTTATATTTTCTCGGGATGGGGAGGTTGGTGGATGTATCTATCTCCCATCCAAAGTGTTGAATGCAGTTTCTGACTTAAGGCGCTGACTTACAACCACACTGATTCCTACATTTTTCTGGTTGATAGAAAAAAAAAACATGCTGTTTATCATAGGCTCAATTGAAAATAACCACAGAGAGAGATGGGCAATGGGAAAATAGCAAATTTAGAACTTGAACAGACACACACAAACGGGAATACGTTACAGCTCAGCTTCTTGCCCTGGCACACGTGAAAGAGAGATTTTCACAGAGTAAATGTCCTGTAATAACACATAGAAGGAAACATGCATTATTGTTTCTTGCCACCAGCGAGTGCTGTTGTTTAAAGGCCCTTTCGTTTAAGTCGTTTAAGTTGGTGATTCCCAACCAAGGGATACTTGGTTGTTGAAGAAGTGATACATGATCCCTTTTGATGCCAATGTGACTGAAAAGGTGGGACTGATTGATGGGACTGTGGGAGACAAAAAAAAAAGGTTGGGAAGCACTGCTTTATGGGTATATTAGGTTGTCTCACCTGCAGATTAAACTGTTTTGGGGCAATTTGATGAAAAATGTCATGTTCTCCAGACATCAGAATGATGTCAAATATGCAAAGTCTGTGTTTCTACACCAGAAAGGTTTTTTATTTTATTTTATTTATTTATTTTGTATTATTATTTTTTTTTTTTTACCACAAATTTCACAAGTGTTAATCTAAATTTAAATTAGGCCTAATTTAACTATATAATGTTCTTAAAGGGGAAGATGTCACATGTACTCATGCAACACCACCCTTTTTGATGCTGCTTCTTCATCTTTTTATTATTTATTAAAATAATAATTACTTTTCTTTAGACTATTATTTATTATTATTATTATTATTTCTATTAATTAATATACATTTTTATTGATTTTTCGTTTATACTTTTACAGAGATTATATTATAATCTGGCTGTTTTTACACTCTTTTTTTTGCAGAGTTCTTCCTTAGTAAACATAAACAGCACTGCTAAAGGTAAGAGAATCACCTCATGACATAAAACATATAAAATACAGTCTCATACACATGTTTTCAAATCTTATAGCAACCACTACTCAATAAACATAAGTAGGTTGAATTAGTTCTTATATTTTTTCTCTGTTTTACATTTTTCTCTTTGTTATGAGGATCAGACACACATGAGAATTGGATATTTTACAGCAGGAACTGGAAAAAAAAGACTGTACATTATATTAAACCTACAAAGTTCTTTTACTTGACGTGTTATTTATAAGCAGAGCCCTTTTGGATACTTTTTAAACAAATTAGCTGTCAGATAAATATTTATAGTCTCTTTATTTCAAATGTAAGTGAGAAACTTACACCAACTCACTAATAACACTAATAACACTAATAACGAGAGTAATATGACAGTAAAAAGTCAAAATTGGTAATAAAGAACCATTCTCTGCAAGATCCCACAGGACATTCTCTCTTTTAAGAAATCCTGATAAATGAAAAACAGGATATGCACACACGCACTGCAGAGATTTTTCTTGTTGACCTTTTCCAGAGATTTTGTAACTCAAACTATCAATGTAAATAAAATCTGTACTATATGTACATTTCTGCATATGTAAATATGGGTCATATACAGTATATACATTTGTCTTGAGAGGTATTTTGAGATGAAACTGTAGTTGGCTGAACCAGAGCATGGGTTCTAACTCAATCTGATATAATCACATCATTTTTCGCATGGCACAGCTGATGGTTTCTTTCACATCAGCAGCCAATGAGCTTGCTGCTCACCATTCAGATACGTGGCTAGTGCTTGCTGTAGCAGTTGCACCGCGCTGCAGAAACCCTCCACCTTCCCCAGCTCTACCTGTATAGATCTGCTACGGGGTAACTTCATGTAGGTTATATATGGGGGTTATTTCATATATGTTATATGTGCAGCAGCAGTATTTCCTACATGCTCACAGCAGCATGTCCGTGGATGTAGCAGATCTGTTCCACCAAGACCAAACTCATTAACATGTATATTACCATGCTAAACACTCCGAGAGTTGTCATGACAGTTTGCTCAGTGATTGCTTCCAAATGCTCAGTAATTTCTTCTTGTATCTTCATGCACACTTGTAATGGTCTTGTATTTCTGTGCTGTGTTGCAGTGATGCTGTTTCAAGAGGTTTGGGGGAAAAGCTTCTGCCGCACTATAGAGAACTTAGTGGAAGTGGTTCAGGAGTACCCTGGGGAGGTGGAGCATATTTTCAGCCCCGCCTGCGTGCCATTGGTCCGCTGCGCTGGTTGCTGTGGAGATGAGAATCTGGAGTGTCACCCTACGCTCACTTCTAACACCACCATGCAAGTAAGGATTTTTCCTTTGACAAGGCCGACGATATTTACTGTTTCAAAAGTAGCACAAAAGATGGTACCAATAATTATGAATACTAGCTCATACTTTCATACATTGGACCTATTCTTTTTCTGAAGTGATATCTATATAAGAGAATTAGTTTTGTCTGTGTCAGGCACATGGTTGGGATTGATATTAATATTAAGACTTTTTCAGTTGTTAAAGATCAGTCCAGCAGAGCAGGGCCAGGAATATGTGGAGATGACCTTTGTGGAGCACAAAGCCTGTGAATGTAGGTAAGGAAAAGATCAATTTTGTTTATGTAACCACATTTTCCATTGTGATACAGCTTTGTATTGTTGTCATAGATACAAATATTAAACACAAATGTTGAGAATTTGTTTTGTGTGCTGAATTTATCAAGTATGAAATATGTTTGTAATAATCCCTCCGCTTTTCTCTGTCACTCCATGATTTCTCTAACACTGTGATGCCAAGACTAAGAAAACATACAACAAAACAAGACAGGTAACAAGTTATCACACTTATGCAGTTTTGGTATACAGACAAATTGGAATTTCAATGATTCTTCGTTTTGCTGTAGATGGAAACCCAGAAACAGAGGGAGAAAAAGGAAGGAGAAAAAGAGAGCGAAAGATTGTGACAAGTAAGTTAAATGTTGATGGTTTTACATTAGCATGTTGCTAAGCTAACAATGCAATAATATGCATAGATAATCACAAAATACATAGTGCACTCTGAAATTAAGTAACATAACATTTTTAATTGGATCAAACTCATTTTTAGCTATACTTTCCTGTACAGAATGAAATCTAAATATATTTCTTATCAGCATCACCCCTTTGACTGATTGATTTTTTCAGTGAAAATGAATTTCTACTTGACCTGACCCTTGAAAATGACTTTCATTGGTGAAAACCAGTGGTTCTCACCCTTTTTGAAGGCCACCATCATCCACAATAATATTTGAGGGCTCCATGACTAGTTATTTGTGATTTAATTGAGGATTAAATATTTTCCACTCACAATTTCCACTTAATAAAATATTTTACAGTTCGCTTTGGTACTATTTTCACAAGCAACTGTTACATTTTCAAAACTCTTACAACTAATATGACAGCGGATCATCAAAAGTGCACTTTTTTCAAACATTACAGCATATTTTTCTATTGTCTTAGTACAATACACACAATCAGAAAGTATCCTTTTCACTACACAAAATAAATGTTTAATCTATGTAAATGTTTCATTTGCAGTAACTGCCTTTCATAAAGCTCTTACTATCAAACTTTTCATTTGCGTGTCTACTCATTTAGTTTAATACATTTGTCTATTATTTAGTCTAACTCTTCTTAATGGTTAATCAGCAAATCATTTGGTGCATCTATAGACATCTATAGATATAGATTCAATAGACATAGTTTCTAAAGAACTTCCCTTTGGGGACATCCTCATTTGTAAAACTGGTATGAAAATAAAGTAAACAAAGTTTTTTTTAAATTGTAAAAATGCGGACAAAATGTCGCCACAAAGATGGCAATATCTGAAATCCTTGTCGTTGTGGGCCCTATGAGAAAAAACATAATTTTTGTAAGGGTAGGTTTAGGAGTAGGGTTATTGTAGGGGGATTGAATATACAGTTTGTACAGTATAAAACCTATTACTCCTATGGAATGTCACCATAATGATAGGAATACCTGTGTGTGTGTGTGTGTGTACCTACTTAACCATATTTTGGGGACAAATTGGTACCCAGAAATGAGCAAAACCTGACAAAATTGCTGAAAACCTTCCTTTGAGGATGTCCTCATTTGTAAAACTGTGTGTTTGGCAATTTGTGAACACAGCAGGATACAAGGGAGAGGAACTGATTAGAGATTGATCAGAGATGTGTCAGAAGAAGGGAGACAGATGGCATCAAATACAGCATTTTACATTATATTATGCCATGTGATAGTGTGTATAGAGGCATTACCATGGTAGAGTCTGCACATTACTATAACTCACTCTTCATCTGAAAAGTTCAGCTACAGTATAGATTCAGTCATATGGCACAGTGAGGACATTTACTGCATTAACAGTAAACTCTATTCTAGCACAAAACCTTATGGCCATGGCATACCTTCATCACACCCTTTGATAACAACCCGGATAAATACTTTTACAAACATTATGGATTTTATGTGAATTATGCAAGTTATGTAATGTGACAATTAATGCCTGTATTACTGTAATTATTTCAACAACAAAGGTGCTTTGAAACATGTATCTTGCATTGTTTGCTCTTGAATGAACTGATTGCTAAAAGTACAAAACTGAAAGAAGATCATATTGTCGTGTTTTGGAGATCAAATCAAATCAATATGTACAATAATCTTATGTTTTGCATGATATCAGTTTTTAAAAGAATGAATAGCGATATTACAAGTTTGATCAGTTTGGATTTTGTACTTAGAAAAAACAGCTGTTGAGGGGGTAAGCTATAAGAAACTAAGAGTGGGTGAAGTAAGAAAAATCTTGATTTTTGGTTTAGCTTATTTTAATGTTTGTTTTGTCTTTATTTTAAATTATATCAAGTCATTTTGAGGCCCTGCTCCCCGATTAAGAACCACTAATGTAGTCAAGTTGATTCAGTCATATTATTAACTGTTGCACTTAAAACCAGTTATTGCAGATATTACCTCATGAAGAACCTCATCCCTCTAGGTTCTGAAACAAAGCAGGTTTTTTAATGTACTTTAAGGACACAAGTACAAAGAGTGCATTGTTCTCTGAGCATAAGTGGCACACTTACAGTAATGTGTGCTCTCTTACAGGTGTCAGCCTCCCCGTAGATAAACACTGTCTCGCCGTGATGCCAGCCAATCGTGTGCATCCGCCCCCTTCTGTGCGACCCTCACCGTCATCATCGTGAACTTATGGATACTGCCACTGCTCTGCACCCCACCATCCCAGATGCAGAGTTGTTATGGTGATGGGGCTTCTGTCAGCACATGGGGGCCTTCCAGTCATCTGTACAGGAAACTCGTGTTGTGCAGCTCTCTACAGAAGAAAAACAACCGAAGACCAAACCTAAAATCTGGGACTGAATTAAACCCTATGGACTTATAATATTATAATATAATAAGATTGTTATTTTAATGTTTTATATTAGTTGTAGTGAAAGTAATATAGTAATAGTAGTGGTAGTACTGGTTTCGCTACCAGCTTTTCCAAGTTTTCCCCTTTTATTTATTAAAATCCACTGAAGTAAAACTGGTGCATTCCATTAATCAATATATTAACAAAGCCATTGTGTATTTGTTCATAAATCCAGAAGGAAGCGCAGAACAAAATGTCATCTCTTTAGATTATGTTACTGCTATGCTAAGACTATATTACACTTTAATTTTGTGAAAACCATGTTAGACAATCTTTTCATACATAGTATTTTCTGTTTATGTTCTAAAGCTTCTCTGTGGCTTTAGCCCTCGACTTGAGCATTAAATTGACATACTGACCTCTAGTGGTAATAATAAAATAATTATGTTCACAATGTGTTCTTCGAATAATACTGATCTGAAAGCCATCCCATTATAAAATATATCACTATAATATTTCTACTTTGGCAAAACTAAAAGATTTGATGTGTGCAGTGTGTAAGGACAAAGACTTTGCTCTGAAAGGGCCAGTCAACAGGAACCGAGACGGACGTTCATTACGATATGAGTGAATGTTGGTGTTTTGAATTATTGTTTTGTCAGTGAAAATGACAGAATTTCCACACTTTGGACTCAGGTCTATAAAGTGCCGGAATTAAACCAAAGAAGCATTATTATCTATGCTGCTGACCCTAAATATAAATACAATAGTTTTCACCAAAGGGCTATTTAATTCCCAATGTATAAAATGTGTTTTTCAAAATATTGTTTATATGTATTAATATTATACAACTTTAAGAGTACCTTTTCGTAATAGAGTGACTATTGTTTGTTATTTCTGATTATTATTAAAAAATATTTTATAAAACATTTGACGTGTGTGTGTGTGTGTGTGTGTGTGTGTTATTATGTCATTTATATATATACAAAGTATATATTAATTTACTAAAGTTTCACTTTATTAATTTCACGATGTCATACAATTAACATAAATATTCAATATTACAGTTAACATAAATCTGATTTAAAATAAGTTTTCAAATGTAGTTTAAAATCAGTTTAATAATATGTCCCATTGGATTTCAGTTACATGCAGTAAATTAAAGCATAAGTGTTTATTTCAAGGGGAATTGGATCTAGTCTAGTGCCATGTTCTTCATATAGTCAAAAAAAAAAAAACATTCAGTAAATGCGATAAAATATTTTTAGAATGATCTTTGTGTTTCTTGGGTTTTAATCTTTTCCTGTATTCATTATTCACATTCCAATTGATTTGATGTATCTGATTTCAGTTTTAATGCAATATATATTTTGGCAATGAGTAATAGAATTGATGTGGTTTTTTGGAGCATGACTCTTCCTGAGGTTGGAGTTAGTGAAGTTACCCAAGTCACTTTTCTGGGCCTGTTGGGATGGCAATTCTGTGGTTGCTGCAACTGGCCAAAAGCCATGTACTTTAGGGCATGACCGTGTGGAAATACATTTGTGTTTAATATTTCCATTGACTTAGAAAGACAAGATCTTAAGGATCGGATAAGACATGTAGTGGTGAATTCAGGGCCACCTGGACACATGATCGCCATCCAAAAAGAAGGATCACCTAATATTTCTAAATAAATTGACAGTTTTACATTTTATAGCATCTGTGGACATAATAATAATAATAATTCGCCTTTACCAATATTTATTTATTTATTTATTTGAATTGTGACAAGCAAATTTTTGCGTGTCATTGGCGTTTGAATTGCGTGGAAAACCACAACAGTTTTGTTTGTTGCGTGGCTTTCATTCTTTGCATTACTTTTTTATGCATTGAAAATTATGGGATGGAGGGGATGACGCTGCAGCGCGTGCTAGATTCACTCTTGAAGCTGCAGTGCAGATTTCACGCCACGCTTCAGAGTCACGTTTACAGTCGCAAGGGTTCATCTCTGCACCAATCAGAAGGCGATATGGAAATATAAGGCGTGTCTTGCATTGTTAAGCAAGTGACGATTCGGCGGTTCCCCTGGCAACAGCCATTTAAGCCAGTCGTGAAGGCGGAGCTGTTTGTAAACTCACGTTGCTCTCAGGGCAGTCCGGTTTCCACAACAACAGAAGTATAAGCTTAGTTTTCACTCGTTAAGCGTCGTTTTACACACAAGCCTTAACAAGAGAGGGAGTTTGAGGAGAATTGTTCTCGGTGAGTATTGAGAAACGTGCATTGTGTGCTGTGGTGTGTGTTTATGGGAGAGTCTCGTGTTTGGGATCGTGTATCAGGTGCCGCAGCTGCGGGTTCGCGACATTCAGGCTCCGTTCGTACTGCATGTATAAACTATTCAATACAAGATCTACAACAAGGTGCTGCTCTGGTTGGCAAGCTGTATTTTAAGATGTTGAGATGTTTTGTTTATTCTGTATGGGGGTGCATTACGGTCATAGCTTATATTCGTGGACTTGTTTACTTGTTTTCATGGCATTCTCTCAGTCTCTGCTTCTCTGCTTCATTCATGGGCTGTTTATTTACCATGAGAAACTTTGTTTAGTAATATTTGGTAATTTATGATAAAGTGTTTGTTTGTTTATAAAACCTATATAAGCCCTGTATCTTTCAGGGTTTTGACTTTCCTTTATTAAATCTATGCCTCTGTCCTGCTCTCAGTCATTGCCCGGATCAGGGCTGTACAGATGGACTGAAATCCAACAAATCGGACCACCAGAGAAGATCCAACATGGGCAACAAACGGAAAGCCGCCAGTGAGCTCGACAGAGATTCAGGTTTGTCGTTTGTAGATTTCCTAGCTTTCCTAGTTTTGTATTATTAATTTCTCAGCTTACCTGAGAAAGTAGATTTCACAGCCCTTGTTTTTTTTCAAATGCTGCGGTATAATTATAACTAATCCCTGTTATAGGTGTATAACTGCATATAATTACTGGGATTTACCCTTACAACATTTTCTCACTGTAGATGCCAGCTCAGGATATTTTAGTGCTTTGGACCAGACCGACTTTGAAGACATGGGACCAACCAGTACTGCAGCACAAAGCATGTCAACAGCTCCTCGGGTGCCTTTCATTCCTGGCTCACATCCAGGCGTCTCTCCCATGATCGTAATGAACAACCTCGTTCTCAAGCAGGTATGACACATTAATACAATTCTGTAAGTGTCCTTGTGTCCGTATGTTGCTTTTCTGGAAAAGCTTTAGCTCATGACACATATCTGTTTGTTGCAGTTACGGTATTGTTTTGGTCTCAAAGCTATATTTTCTAAATATGTTGGTAGTTACAGCTCATTACTGCCATTTGCCTTGTGATTCTTGGATTGAATACTTTCCAATGCTTGCTGCTCAGCATCTTCAGCTCACGAAATATTAACTAACAATAAGCGGAATAAGATGTTTGTAAATAATTTAAACTGATCAACGAGGTTTTATGTACTTTAAATTACTCAAAGTACTTCGACTAACTGAAGTAGGCAAGAAAAATGTGAATTTCTTCTAATATTGTACATTAAATCTATATCAAAAACAGTCATTTATTAATATACTGTAAAAGGCATCTGAATTGCCCTTTAAAGCAAGTTTACCTACCATTTCAGAAATGGATTTGGTTAAAGCTGAGATATTGATAAAAGGGGAGATATTTCACAACATGGTTTCTTTACTGAACCTAATTAATTTATTGGTGTGGATAATTAAATGTTTCCATGGTACACAATAGTAGACAGGCTTTGCCTAGGCTCTTATTGCCTCTTGTGTGTACAGTCGTTTTCCATACACACAAGATGTGATATAAATGCGCATTTCATGCCTGCTGCTGCTTCTTCTCAGAGCTAGCAAGCGAAAACATGCTGCATAAATGAATGAGGCGATTACTATATTGTTTTATAAATATTGCAGCTGGGTCAATGACATAAGGGTATCCACAATGAAGAAAAGGAAGAATCTAGTCATACACTATATAAAAAAATGTACTGTGTCTGTTTTTCAAAATTGTTAATTGATAATTCTTGTTTCAGCCTAACTCTGTGGCCCCTGCACTAAAACCTTGGCGCTTAAACACTTCACTAGATGTGGTTCCTCAGTCCCAGCTGCTTTTCCTACAGCCAGTCATGCCAGCTGGTGACTGTACTGGCCGAAGTTCTGTCAAGCAGCAACATTCCAGAAAGCATGTTCCCATGCAAAACACCTTTCAAAAAATTGGCCCACATCTTGCACAAGGGTCTACAGTCGACGAGTGTCCCAGTGCTATCAATAAGAGGTCCAACCACAGTCATGGTGTAAGACATCAACAATGCCGTTACGATGGTAAACCTTTCCACAGTTCCTCTTTGAAGCAGGATGTGTCTGAGACATTTAAAGATTACGGTGTAGACCCCAACATTGCTTCACTGGGAGAATTTGGTCACACTATTGAAGACATGGGTGTGGAAAACTCCTCATCCAGGCTTTCTGACCTTCAGGAGCCCCACACCACCACTTCACTATTCTCGCTTTGCACTGACTCCTTCCTTGCTTCATTCCCTCCAAAGAGTCCCAAAGCTTCAGTCACCCAGAGCAGTGATGTGGAGAATATCCCAGAGGCCTTTTCTCCAAGCTCCAGCAAACGCAAACGCTTCTGCAACACGTATAACATTTTGAATCGGTCAGGACTGCTGGGCATCACACTGCGCACAAAGGAACTTATTCGACAAAATAAACGATCCCAGGCCCAACTTCAGAGTCTGCAGACTCAGACTGACCTCTTCTTGGAGGCCATATGTAGTGGAGATCCCAAAGTCTGGACGAGATTGCAGCTTATCCTCCAGAAATCCAGAAACAGTGAAGAGATGCCAGTGGACACACTGGTGGACTCTGTAACGGGTGCAGAGTAGGATATTACAGACGTGGGTTGTATCGTGTAGTAGCAGCTTCAGATCTTAATATTTCAGCGGTTGTATTCTGCGGTTTTTGCCACCTTTGCTCAGACCTTTTAAAGTTTGACACATTTATAATCAGTTGCTTAGTAAATTTTCAATGTCAAGTCTTCAATAGAGTCCAGAAATCTAGTTATCACTCCAAGTGTTATCTATCCAACATCATTCTTATTCTTGTGGTTTTGTCCAAAGTATATAAAGACAATGTTTAGGTTAAAACTGCATCTTTTTCAGAATAAACTGATTCAGTGCTTCAGAATTTATTAGCAGTGTAGTCTCTATTTAAAAAACAATGCTATTAACCATTCTTTTATCTCAATCTAATTGGTTACTATTCGGAAAGGAGGCCTTGGAACACTGGAACATAAAAATAGTTTCTGCTCAGAATGAATCAAAATGGAAAAGAGTTAATTTCTAATCTCTGTATCTAATAAATGCCTTTGACAAAGATTTGAGTACTTATACTTAAGTGCACAATTCCCAATTTTTTTTTAATTCAGTTGAAAATGTGAAATTCAGGATCATCTTTGTGAAACTTTGTAAAAATGTGTTTGTAATAAACATTATTTGTATGTGTATAATGTGTTCTGAAATGCATCTCCAAGTAAATGTTCTTGTTATCTACGAGAAAGATCAATGGACGTTAAGGGTAAGAGTACTAATAACCATTTGTGCTGGTCAAGAGTGTTTTTGAAGTAGCATTTCAACAGTGGTTGTTATTTGTAATGCCTTGTGTCATATTATTGAGTTGTTTACATTCTTAACAAAGATTTGGATGTGAATGATCAAATTGGCAAATGTACTGGTTGATTTTTTTTCCCATAGCAATCTGTTATACTGCATGCAAACAGACTGTTTATTGTGTTTGGGAAAGCAGGTAATAAGCTTTGATGACAGAGGTCAGGTTAATGAATGCACTATGATGTCATAGCATGTACACTGTGCAAGTGTGCTTTGCTGTACACATCGTGTTGATTTATCGGAACCCATTACTGAACGACATATTTTTGCTGTAGAAATCTATGCAATAGTCTTGTTTAGTATTAGCATTGTACTGAAGTGCTGTTTTGTATTCTGTAGGTGTCATTTGACTTTTTATGTGCCTTCAAAAATAAAGGCTTTTTAAATATAACATTTAAAATATTTTAAAACTGTGCCCTGGTTATTAAAGTTTGAACAATAATTTGTTCAGTGAATCATGGTTTAATGTGTTTTAAGTTTGAAGGAGGTCTCCAAGAAAAAAAAAACCCAAAAAAGTCCTTAAAGTTGTGTTTTGGTTGAAGTTTTTTTATATAAGGAGATTTGGTGGTAACCTAATTAGTTACAAATAAATAAAGCACAGAAAATACTATATTCTTCAACAGAAAATGCATGTTCATTATCATTGCATGCCATATTTTTCATGTATGTAATACAGAAACTTAATACAGAAATGTATTAATTCACAACAGTATAACAACTAAATAGGTGTTGGAAAAATGATATGAAAATAACATTTTAGCTGTGATAGTGTAATTTGCAATGCAAATGGAAACTTCAGCTTATAAATAACTAAAATAGTCAACTGATCCAGTCAAGATGGATGTGAAGAGTTAAGATGTTTTGATAAGATACTTAATTCAACTGCAGAGAAAGGATGTTAAGGGGCCATGTTTCAAAACGTCAAACAGGACTGAGCGGAGCAATCGTACGCGTGCACTTATAATAAATGAAACGCTGGCATGAAACTTAAAGGGATAGTTCACTCAAAAATTAAAATTTGATGTTTATCTGCTTACCCCCAGGGCATCCAAGATGTAGGTGACTTTGTTTCTTCAGTAGAACACAAATGATGATTTTTAACTCCAACCGTTGCAGTCTGTCAGTCGTATAATGCATAGCAATGGTAACAATCTATGAGAGTAAAAAAAACATGCACAGACAAATCCAAATTAAACCCTGCGGCTCGTGACGACACATTGATGTCCTAAGACACGAAACGATTGGTTTGTGCAAGAAACCGAACAGTATTTATATCATTTTTTACCTCTAATACACCACTATGTCCAACTGCCTTGAGCGCGCACACGGCATCCGCTGCGT
>NW_015554059.1:546547-549591 GCF_001515605.1 Sinocyclocheilus anshuiensis
AGAAACCGAACAGTATTTATATCATTTTTTACCTCTAATACACCACTATGTCCAACTGCCTTGAGCGCGCACACGGCATCCGATGCGTGAGGTGTGTACGCACTCTGGCGTAGTTTAAGCAAGCGCCGGAAGTGATCTCTCACATGTATACGTCACTCATTGCAGTGTGACCCTCCATTATTACTAATTATTTTGACCATGTTGGAGTGCACAGAAAAAATAAGCACACAATTACTTCTTGGTTTGATCATGCTGTAAATCAGCATTTTTTTGCTAATCCGTCCTCCAGTGGAAATTCAAAAAGAAATTTAAAAATAGTACCAAACTCAAAATGCTTTCTGCAAGCCTAAACCACAAAATACCTGCCATTTAAGTAACAGAAAATTATCTTGCAATCAAGTGTAGTAAAATAATGTTTTGATGGTATCAAGTACATGTGTGCTGTTCATAAATGAATTGAAAATTAAAGCCTGGTCTAGTATCAGAAATTTGTTTAAATGAGCAGGGAGCAAACAGGATGAATTGAAATTTCAGAAATTTGAAACTTGAATGGAAGTGGTATCAAAAAGTTCATATAGCTGTAATGTTTAAATAGAAATGCAAAGTATGTGAAGACATACACTACCATTCAAAGTCTCCTATGCTAACTAAGCATCAAAAATACTGTAAAAACAGTCATATTATGAAAATATTAGTTTAAAATAACTTCATATTACCAATGTTGAAAATAGTTGTGATGCTTAATATTTGTGTAAACCATTAGGATGATGAATATAAAGGTTAAATGTACAGCGGTTATTTAAAGTAGAAATCTTTTGTTGCATTCTAAATGTCTTTACTGTCACTTTTGATCAATTTAATGCATTCTTGTTAAATAAAAGTACTAAAAGAAACCGAGCCAAAAGTATTTATTTCATTTATTATTTATGCATTACCTATGTTGATTTTTTTAATTGCAGTTCAGTAAATTTCAATTTAAATTACATTTTACCTTCCTGTGGCATGTGGCCAATTCAAATTCTAACTAACCTAAATGTTACCCACATTTTAGCAGGCCACTTGTGTAATAGTGTGCTGATTAACTAGTGTGCGTTGTTTTGTAAATACCCTTCCATCCTTTAATCCTGGCCTCCTTCTCTGATGTTACCACTGCGAATCACTGCTGCCCTGAACTAGGGCTGAAATTGAGTTTCAGTTTACAGTGATGACAGACATAGATATGGGTTTTACAGCGATGACAGAAATCCACTAAAAATGTAGATCAGTTGTGTGGGCTAATACAACTCGAGTGAACTTGAGCCCTTATCATATTTAATAACAGTTCCACTCAGGCCAACTTATGATAAACACACTGATATGGCAAGTTCTTGGCTTTTCAGTCATGTTTGTGATCATGGTAGACCTGCCAGTTCCCAGGTACGGTCTCAACAGTCTGAACTGGCAGGAAAAGGCCCAGAGCCCAACGGGAACCGAAAACATCAGTCAGGTTGGCACGCCAGGTCCCGCGACCCTCTGACAACCGCCCTTTTTGCAGCTCACACCAGGTTTGCCCTCGGGCTACTAGTAGAAGCTGTTGACAGCAGAAACCGGCGCTCACTAGTCCGATACCCAGCCAGACGTATAGCATTATAACCAGAAATAACTGGAGACCTGAAATCAAACCTGAGGGAAGAAAAAGAAAGAATGTTCTTATCCAGGATATTTGAAGCAGGAAAGCCTCAAGAAAGACTGATTTAAACTTACCGAGGAAGAAGTAACCTGTCGAGAGTGGCAGAAGAGTGAGGAACGTCAGTGGGTTCTCAAAGGAAATGGAGTATTCTATCGTAAGATACGCCACCCCAATTACCAGTGAATACAGACAACAGCAGGACGTATAGATGCTGAACATAATAAAGTAGCGCATGTTCCTATTCCCAATACAGTTTCCTGTGAAAAAGCAGTGGTGGTCCCGTTTTAGAATCACTTTCTTACACACTTTGCAGAAGTGGCGTCCATTCAGGAGGTAGTGGGCATCAATTCGGTCCGGGCAGTCGGGTGAACAGACTGGAATAACTGTCTCGTTGGCACTCTCAGATGGGTACCATATAGTCATCGTGTAATTGCCCAGCGCGTTCCCCATGAGGAAGAGAAAGACGGCAATGTGGACCAGCATGGTGGGATTTCGCGCCACATCTGGACTTCGGAAAACAGTGGGCATGAAGAGGAGGAAGTGGAGGGCAAATGTGACCATGGTTGCAGTGTAGAAGTATGCAGGTGCAATCGTATTGAGTAGTCTGAGTTTTACCATCCTGAACAACATGCCTGTGTTAGATTAATAAAAAAATGTCTTAATTCAGAAAATGTATTTAACTGAAGATGATAAAATCATACATTTCATCTTGGCTTTAGCATCAGCAGTTTATCCCTATGAAAAATAACACTGCTTGAATTAAAATTATGAAAGAAAGTAATTGACATACTGTAAACTTAATTTATACTTTATGATGCTTTAAATACACATATTTTTAAAATAAAAAATACATGGATAGTTTTCACTGTCTGTCAATAAAGAATTATACTGTGCCAACAAGTATCAAGCAAGTTCAAACGAAATTAACTGGAATGGTGCTCACATAATTGAGCACCATTGCAATTGTCTTCAGAGAAAAATAATAATTTGGAAATAATTATTTTTGAAATTTCATAAGTAAATAAGGAGAGGTGTGAAATTTGTGCTCCAGTAGAGAGACAGACAAAATTTCAGAAATAATCCATGTTTCAAACATGTTTCCTAAATACTCCCCCGCCTTCCATTGGTCGGCAAATCAGATAGTCCCGCCCCCAATTCACGCCATTGGTTGAGACCATGTTGCTAAGTAGGACTAAACAAAAAATAAGCAACGTTGAAAGCCACAGTGTTTACACTTTTATATCCAGGAATACATTCATGTATCTTAAAAGTCTCTGCACATTAAACTGTGACCGGAAAAAGTATTTTAAAGGGGTCATATGATGCTTTTTTAAAGATCATTATTTTGTGTATTTGGTGTAACAGAATATGTTGA
>NW_015554059.1:549678-574420 GCF_001515605.1 Sinocyclocheilus anshuiensis
TAACTTTGATAAAGAATATCTCTTTGGTTTTGAGACTTTAGTCTTTGCAACTTCAGGGATCTTATCTATGCACAATCAGCTTGTAACACTCCAAAGAGAAAGGAAAACTTTAAATCGCATCATATGACCCCTTTAACATAGAAGACATATATACAGTATATAGGCCTATGTGTGTGTGTGTGTGTGTGTGTGTGTGTGTGTGTTAATGTGTGTGTGTGTGTGTGTGTGTGTGTGTCCATACTGTACATACATCAATCAGAAAACAGACACATAACCCTATCGCTCAGATATAAAATTTTTATACAGAACTTCCCACCAATTGTTACACAGAGCAGAACAGAATTGGCATCCTTTAGGATTTAAATATAAATGGCATGTTTTTATTAGTAATAATGACGCTAAAATGCATCATATTTTCAGACAATGGAGTGAGAAAAGATGTGATGAACCGTATGGATGCATTTCAGTAAATATACCCTAAAAAAACCCGCAGAGGTCTAATATGTATCAAAACTTAAATTATAATACAAACTAACAGCAGGCAGGGTTCGTGATGAATAGATTAAGGAACTATAAAGCCTAAAGCACCATATCTGTTTTGAAACAGAGGCTTATTGTTGAAGAGGATGAAGACATTGCTGGGTTATTACCTGACTCCGGCTAGACCAGAAGAGTATCCTCCGCACAGAAGCGCATCCCTCGCTCACGGTGCTAGAAGATAAACCACAAATAATTCATTCAGAAAAAGCAAATCAGTTTTAATTTCGTAATACTGAGCGCATCTGTTCGCGATGTGTCTCAGTACTTTAGCACCGCCTGTTGGTGTGGATACAGCATCCAGCTCCACTAGAAATAAGAAAAACAGACAAGCCTATATATCTACACTTGTTATATGGATATGTTTGTGTGTTAAATTATTATTGTGTGTGGCTATGTGATTTTATATCCATATTGTACACGTGTGCCGCTGAATCATACTGTTTTCCACACAATGTGCACGTTGACTCATTAATATGGACGGATGACACGCACTTGCAACTTTCACCAGCAGATGGCTGTGCAAATCAACGCTTATTTTATACGTTTATTTCATTATTTTTGCAGCGATTTATACATATAAAATCATGCCTTAAGACAAAGTTAGCATTCCATGATGTGGGTCATGCCAACAAGCTGGTATCTGTAATAATCAGAAACATAGAGTCAAAACGTTTTCGTTTCGTGTTTGTTGATGGCTTGTCACTTTACACACGGTCCCTGAGCGGATGGGCGCTCCCCGTGTGCGCTGGTGCTGATGCAGACAGACAGAAGCATCTAACCGGACATAAACCACAGGAGGTGTTTGAAAGGTAAGCCGCATTATTGTTATATTCACCTCGCTTCTGATGAACTATTCTCAATTATATCGTACAAGAAACGATTCAACAAACAACTCAGGGATTTATTATGAACTTCAACTTTAAGCTTTTAAAAGTGGGCGTTTTGACAGTTGTAGACATTGGGTTTAAAACGCTATTGCAGCAGAGACCTATGCTTGGGTGCTAAACACAGAGGAGGGGTGATACTTAAATAACTGAACTGGAAATACTATGGGCATACTGATGGCATAAGAATGGCTTGGCTTGGTTGTTTGCCGTCTCATATACAACATCTCCAGGAGCCCCGCTGTTTTATTGTGCCAGGGGAGTGCGCACGTTGTGCATTCATTGTGAGATCCTAATATTATCTTCTTAAAGTTATGGTTGCTCTGCTGCTGCTGCTGCTGATAATGGCTGTATTAGTCCTCACATGCTGACAGCAGGGAGTTTAATGTCTGGATAATATATTGAATGGGGAACAAGTCAAAGCTGCGCGTTACAAATCAGAGGATGGGGGCGGATAGATTTCTCCACGTTGTTGCCAAGATGCTGTGATGATGCTCAGGCAGATCATCGTAATAACTTTCACAATTAGAAATGTAGTCTCTAATCATCCCTTTGAGAATCAAACATTACTTTAACAGGTAGAGGAGGAAACTCTGGTCATATCAACACAAAATCCAAAGAATCATTATGCAAAATACTTTAATAAAAAAAGAATTAGTAATATTTTAAATGATTGTAATCTATTTTTTATATTATATTATATAACGATTATTATATATAATAATTATTTACATTTTAATATAATTAAAAGTGGTTTATATAGGTAAATTCAGGTTGAGTGGGACACACTGTGCCATTGAAATGTCTAGCAAATGTCCAAATCAACCAGAATTCACCCCTGAGAAATATATTAGATTTAAATATAGGGTAATATTGTTGTGTACCTCCTTTAATTTATACCACTATAAATAAAAAAGTGATACAGTAACAAAAACACTGCTTTAGAGTCATGAAAATCTACTGAGAATAATAACTGTGATTAAAAGTAATTAATTAAAAATACCTAAATAAAATGTCAAAATGCAATAAACCATTCAAACGAGAATGAAAATTTGGGGGAGGATCAGGATGTGTGTTAATTGTTATGAAAATGATGTTAAAATGCACAACATCTTTTAATGTTTCTACAAATAGTCTTCATTTTCTACATCCATTTATTAAGTAATTTATTCGATTTTTTTGAAATTGACATTTTGTTCATTTCAACTGCAGCCGCGCAACCATAAAGAATTCATGGATGAATAATAACATATTGTAACATTGTGTTATCAAGAGGTTTTTCAGTGCCCAGCATGCTTTGTGTGAGCCTAAAGGGGATGAATAAAAGTATAGACAGCTGAGTGTTATTTTATGTTTTTGAGCAATATGAGCAGGGGGAAATGTGTGACTGCTTAATGTTCTGTTATGCTGCCATTTAGAAAGGAGTCTGTTTTTTTGTTTGTTTGTCTTTTTAGAATTTTTAGAGTTTACTGGGGGTGAAGAGTGAAGTTTGTGCTCTGTTCAGAGTGGACTAATGTATGCTAACACTGGCTTTTCTTAGTAAACTTCAATACAACAAGGTCTCCTTTGCCTTGCACCACCCACCTGCATCCTTGGATACAATATTTGCTAATCTAACAGGACAAACCAGAACCATGCTTGTTACCAGCAAAACAAAGATGAGAAAGCTGTTTGACTGAAGTGCTAATGAATCAGCAGGCTGTTGCTGGTTAAGCCAGTCAGCTAACATGGTTTTACAGCTTTATTCCATTTGCTAACCAGGTGTGACACAGCAATAAAATCAGTCTTCAGTGCACATCAGATCTTTTATCAGATCAGTTTTTTTGTGCCACGACAGCAACAGGACATCTATCCCATTCCGGATTTAAAAAAATGAAGCAATAAAAAAAGCAGATAAGGAAAAAGGTGGAAACAAACCTGCACACCAGAATACAAAACACAACACACATCGGCAAACAACTATGCTAGTATTGATTACCTTTAAAACAGAAAACAACCTCATCACCAGTTATGCTTTTTTTTGTTCTGTGGCATTTGCAATACTCGTTGCGCTTTTGGAAGTAATCTGTAAATGAATGGTTCTCCCAACGAGTGAGAGATCTTCATCAGAGGCCAGTGTCCATCTGTCTATAAAGGATAAGACACAGTTATGGCACCAGTTTTCTAGTCACCAGTCAGATTTGCCATCTGCTTTAGATATAAATGGAGCATCTTTGAATGATATTCAGCGATGCATGATTACCAAACTGACTGTATAAAGCAATTAATAGTAGTTGAAATATCACTGCACTGCACAGAATGTTGGTTGAAGCTCATAATTGGATCATGAATAAATCATCAGAATGTACACCTGCTCTTGGCTGATTTCTCTTTCGGCTGCTAGTCCTTACTAATCTTATTAAAGTAGAAATGTTAGTGACACCTTGCTGGAATTGGTTTTTGTTTTGCCAGTTGAATCAGAGGGCTGAAAACTTACAGCTTAAAACTTAGGGCTTGAAAGTACTTAGAGAAAACATCTCCAGGTTACGTATGTAACCATGGTTCCCCGAAGGGAATGAGATGCTGCATCGGAAACGCTATGGGAACGTCCCCAGCATGACCACGCTCTGAATCACATGTGTAATCAGTACAATGGAAGGGCGAGACGTCATAGGCGGGGGACGTAGCGACCAGGAAGCTATAAAAGCACGTGAGGTGGAACCGGCTTCAGCTTCAAGGAATGAAGCAAGCGCTTGCAGGGATGCCGGAAGTATGGCTCTGAGACGCAGCATCTCGTTCCCTTCGGGGAACCATGGTTACATACGTAACCTGGAGACGTTCCCCTTCAGGAACTCGAGCTGCGTTGGAAACGCTATGGGAACGAGAATGCCCACGCCACCAGACTTGCAAATCCCTGTCTAGTGTGGAAGAGCACAGCTAAGACGAGAGAACAGAAGAGCCAGGAGTGGCTCGCATATCTAAGTCATAGAATCGGACAAATGGGAGGGGCGTGGACCATCCCGCTGCGTTGCAGATGTCTTGCATAGACACACCAGCTAAGAAGGTCTTGGAGGCCGCCATACCTCGGGTCGAATGAGCCTTGACCCCCAAAGGCGAGGGGAGATCAGAGGACTCGTAGGCAATAGTAATGGCATCAACTATCCACTGACTGAGGGTCTGCTTCGTAGCAGGGAGACCCCTATCAGGGGGACCATAGCATACAAGCAGTTGGTCCGCCCTTCTCCACAGGGCAGCTCTGTGGATCATGCAGTTAAGCTTTTGCAGGTCAGGCTCCCTGAAGGGAGGAGGACAAAAGGCCTGTAGCATGATAGGCTGTGGTGTAACAGAGGGAACCTTAGGGACATACCCCGCACGAGGGTAGAGAAACACTTTGGCCATGCCGGGCGCAAAGTCCAGATAAGAAGGGGCCACTGAGAGGGCCTGAAGATCGCCAACTCTTTTTAGAGAAGTAATAGCCAGAAGAAGGGCAGTCTTAATTGTCAGATAGCGATCAGAAATGTATTCAATAGGCTCGAATGGAGACTTACAAAGAGCTTCTAGCACCACAGCCAGGTCCCACGTGGGGACGCGGGATCGTACTGGGGGCCTCAGCCTCCAAAGGGGAAGCCACTCACAATACGGGCTCCCTCGAGAGCCGACTCAGCGTGTTTCGCTCCCAAGCAGACCATGCACAGACTGTGTGTATCCCCACTCATGATTTAGCGTGGGCAGGGAGGAACAAACAACCTGTAACATGATCTGCTTTCGCCCAGATGCTTTGTTTTACCCTCAGCCTTTTTTGCCATATTGAGCTTATATGTACTGATTTTTCGCTTAATGACAGAAAAGCTGACACCGGTTCCACCTCACATGCTTTTATAGCTTCCTGGTCGCTACGTCACCCGCCTATGACGTCTCGCCCTTCCATTGGACTGATTACACATGTGATTCAGAGCGTGGTCACGCTGGGGGCGTTCCCATAGCGTTTCCGACGCAGCTCCAGTTCCTGAAGGGGAACTTAGAGGCTCTTATACACAGAAGCATGTGGTGAATCTCTCAAAGTCTCCTTACTGTGTTTTATTTTCATGTTCCAGATACATTTGATGCTTGTATGGTTTCTACTGTATCAACAAATACTATATTTTTAATGTTCATATTAACATACTATTTATTTAAACCAAAATCTCATCAAGTTAATGTGTTTTTAACATTTTTTTAATTGTTTCAATACAATGTAACAGCTATAAAACAGTAAAAAAGTATATTAAAAAGCTTTTATTCTTTGTAAACAGCGCAGATAGCATGAAGTTGGTTGCAAACATAGAGATGCACCTTTAATTTAATCAAGTGCTCACTAAAACGTCTCACTCATAGATCATCATTTCAATTTCTTTTCGATTCAGACATGACTTAAAGATTAGTAGTCCAAGTGGATCAGTTTCTAAAGGGATAGCTCACCCCAAAATGTACATTTTCATTTTTATTTACATTCATGTCTTTCCAAACCCATATGACTCTTAATATATCTGTAATATATTACAATAATGTTATGATAATTTAGAAAATAATTCTGTACAATGGCAAAACATGAAATAAAGCACCAATTGTGTCACCAAAAAAAAAAAGAAAAAAAAAAAAAGTACATCATATAATTTTCCAAGTGCAAGAAACAACACAACATTTAGGTGGCGGAAATGCACCATTCTTTTACTTTTTCCTGACATTTTTTATATTGTTTGAAAAAACCAACTCAAAAATATGCATTTCTGCTATTGTCACAGAGGCGAACTCCGTGATTCCCTCTTCCGACCATCAGAGGGCTCCCTCACCCGAATATTGACTCTTACACTCTCACACTATATTTCCCATCAGCCCCGTATCTTGCACTGATCACCTAGCCCAGCTGTAGCCCATCAGCTGGCCTATATAAATAGTCTGTTCCTTCCAGCTCATTGCGAAGTTTTGTTTTACTGCGGTTTACATTTCTGAGCGGTTTTCTCTGTTTTGCCTGCCTGTTGTGACCCTGTCTGTCCCTCGTTTATGATACTCTGCTACCTGCCTTCTGGATTATCCGCCTTGTCTCTGAGTTGTGATTCATTGCCACCTGCCCCGACTTCTAGCCTGTTTACTGACAACGATTGTGTTTACCCCCCGTCACTGTGTTTGCTGGTATGTGACCATTGCCTGTTTGACCACGATTGTAAATAAAGCCTGCTTATGGATCCCACTTCGAGTGACGCTTCGTTACAGCTATCTCCATAAAGCTTACATAACATATAAACAGTAATATGTTTATGATGGTTGTCAAGTTAGTATAATTAGACTAGAATGCACTAGTATAGTTTAGAATGGACAGTTTGATCGCTATTCCATATACTGATGCTTATAAGCTTTAGAAGAAAATTAGAGCAAACTGTAATAGCAATCTATAAAACATCATACATCAACTAACTGTAAAATAGCTCAGTAATATCTGTAATGTGTTTTAAATTAGTAAATGCATTTACTACCATGATTAAGCATCTTACTAATGGTCTAAACAGCATGGAACTATTGTCTCCAATTCTGGACTTCATTCCAGATC
The DNA here is from genome assembly GCF_001515605.1 of Sinocyclocheilus anshuiensis. Classification (NCBI taxonomy): domain Eukaryota; kingdom Metazoa; phylum Chordata; class Actinopteri; order Cypriniformes; family Cyprinidae; genus Sinocyclocheilus; species Sinocyclocheilus anshuiensis. The sequence goes on from NW_015554059.1 coordinate 556,666, forward strand.
AGTTACAAATATGAATCATAAGCATATTTACCTCATTAATACAATGTAAGGGAAGAAGCACATGTGAGTAGACGTTCACAAATGAATACCTCATCGAAAACAGCCGTTAGGAATTGTGCCAAAACCATTAATTTATCCTGCAGGTGTGACTACATCATGAGAGGCTTTAAACAACCTTATTTTAATTCATAATGTGCTTTCTCGGAGTTTGGAGACATGCTGCTTAGTCATTTTCCGAGAGTGCTGCTTTCTCTCCAGTGGTTCAGTGATCAAAAGCTTGTAATACATTCCTGAGAACACACAACAAATAATCCTCAGTAAAATGTGTATTTGCCATCTCTACGCAGCACAGGCATGAATATTTGATGGTGCACTTGGCTGAGATTGAAAGTTGATATATCCCCTTGCAGTACACCAAGAGCCACAGAGGCTGGAGCGTGAGCTAGTTCACATAGGTAGTGGTTGAATGTGGTTAGATGGAGCTGTTCGTCTTCCATAGATTCCCTTTTGCATCATGACAGCCAACAGCTGGCACGTAGACAGTTTCTGGCCTTGTTTGTTCCAGTCATCATCTGCGAGATTTGTTGTGTAAGGACCACATACAGGTTTGTTTCTAATATTATCTTTGGTGTAATATTGTCTCGTTCATACTCCCACACACATACACAAAAAGATTGAGGCTGGCACCTGAGGCCTTCACACAGTGCAAAAGTGAGTGCGTGTGTGTGCGAGTAAGAAATAGTGGCATCCTTGGTCTGTCTATCTGTCAGACTCTGTTCCGTGTTTTGTGTGTGTTTTGCTCCCCATGTGTTTCCATGCCCTAATTTGGTTCTTCCTGTTCCTGTTCTAAGCTCCCAGACACCACCAACCTCGACTGGAAGGAGGCGGTCATCCGGTGTCTGGAGAGCCTCCTATCCCGATCCAGAAGCCCTCCGCCGGCCGTTCCACAGTCAAGCCCACCGGCCGCTCCAAAGTCAAGCCTGCCAGCTACGGCATTCTCAAGTCCGACAGGCCACTCCTAAGTCAAGTCCGCCGGCCGCTCCGAAGACAAGCCCGCTGGCCGCAGCTCAGTCAAGCCTGCCGGCCGCTCCAATGTCATGTCCGCCGGCCGCGGCATTCTCAAGCCCGACGGCGGTTCCTCAGTCAAGCCCGCCAGCCGCGGCTCACTCAAGCCCGCCGACCACGTCTTTCACCCCGAACCTAAAGGGGAATCTAAGGAGGAGAAGGCGGTCAGAGAGGGCTCCAGTCCCCGAGTTTAGCACAGAGAATGTTAGTATGGGTCCATCCGTAGTGGCCGGGCCGAGTGGCCCCAGAGCTCGCTCCAGTGTCAGCTCTAGCCCCAGAGCTCGCTACAGTGTGGGCTCCAGGCCCCGAATCCAGCCCAAAGAGAGCTCCTGTTCCCGAGTTTAGCCCACGGAGGGCTCCTGTTCCCAAGTTTAGTCCAGAGAGGGTTCCAGTCCCTGAGTATAGCCCAGAGAGGCTTCCCAGAGAGGGTTCCAGTCCCAGAGTTTAGCCCAGAGAGTGTTCTAGTCCCCGAGTCTAGCCCAGTGCGGGCACCTGTCCCCGAGTTTAACCCAGAGAGGGTTCCAGTCCCCGAGTTTAGCCCAGAGAAGGCACTAATCCCCGTGTTTAGACCAGAGAAGGCTCCATTCCCCGAGTTTAGCCCAGAGAGGGCTTCAGTCCCCTAGTTTAGCCCAGAGAAGGCTCTAGTCCCTGAGTTTAGCACAGAAAGGGTTCCAGTTCCCATGTCGAGCCCAAGGAGGGCTCCAGTCCCCAAGTCAAGCCCAGGGAGGGCCACTGTTCCCGAGTTAGGCCTACGGAGGGCCTCTAAAGACGATATTCTCCCCATGGGTTTTTTTTTTGGGGGGGGGTAGTATGGGTCCGTCCATAGAGGCCGGGCTGAGTGGTGAGGCCAAGGCCATGGAGGCCGTCCAGCCATGGAGTCCTGAGTTCGCAGCTCCGCCATGGCCTTCTGAACTGTCTGCTCCGCCATGGCCTTTTGAGTTCCCTGCTCTGCCGTGGCCTCCTGAACTGCCTGCTCCACCATCGCTTCCTAGTCTGCCTGCTCCACCATGGCTTCCTAGTCTGCCTGCTTTGCCATGGCGCCCTGAACTGCCTGCTCCGCCATGGTACCCCGAGCTCCTTGCTCCGCCATGGCCCCTGAGTTCCCTGTGCCGCCATGGCACCCTGGACTGCCTGATCCACCCTGGAGGTATTCCCCGTGTCCCAGTCCTGCACCAGCCTCCAGGGCGCCCACCCCCCCTCTCCTTGATGGAATTGTTACGGCGCGGGACGCGCCTTCCGGGAGGGGGGAGTAATGTCATACTCTCTTCCGTGTTTTGTGTGTGTTTTACTCCCCATGTGTTTCCATGACCTTATTTGGTTCTTCCTGTTCCTGTTCTAAGTATGTTTATTGTTTCATTAGGTCCAGGTGTGTCTCCTCTTCCCATCCTTTAGTCCTGTGTATTTATAGTGAGCCCTGTTCTAAGTTTGGTCATCCGGTATTGTGAATGTATGTATATGTCTACCTCCAGTGCTACGTGTGTTTTCCTGGTTCCCTCGTGTTGGATTAATAAAGTCTCCTTGTTGATGTACTCCACGTCTCCTCGTTCCTCGCTCCGTGCTCCCTCACAGTAGCAACATGACAGTATCAGACAGAGGTTGGGATATCTGACTTAGATGAATTACCAGCGTCTGGGCCAGGTAACATACCTCAAAGGTTGCTTATTAAAGCTGTAGTTGTACAAATAACTATGAAAGAAATTATGGCTCTGAAACCATTGATGAATCCATTATGGAAACCAAGCAGATCTTTTCCCTTCTTGTACCAAATGCTCATTTTGCCTGGATTTATAGGTGAAAACAAACCACAGGGGCTGATTTGTTTGTAGCTTATGGCAGTGGTATCCAGTCCTGCTCCTGGAAGGCCAATGTCCTACAGAGTTTGGTCAAAGACTTTAGATATACAAAGATGGTGCACTTCTATTACAAATGAATGGGAGAAAGTGCAGCACGCAATATGGCGGAATAGTCCCGCCTTCTGAATGAAAGAGCCAATCGTTAATTGCTAAAGTCATCGCATCACTGCAGATGTCATTAGAAGCTCCGGTTGCTCTAGAAACAGTCAGCATTCTGAGATGCGCGCTTAGGACTGCAAATGGACATTGGGTGATCTAGCCTGAAAACTAACATTTTTCATGCTATTTGAGCATAAGAAACAACATTCATGAGACAACCATTGTCAAATTTAAATCGTGATTTCAAAATATAATCGTAAGTTTGTTGAACAGCTTTGGAGAATTTCATGTTTCCCCATTCAAAGAGATAGGAGCTGTACTTGGATGACTAAAGTAGCTGCCCGAGAGGCACTTCCAAGATGACTTCGCAATTGTAAAAAAAACAGTCAGTCTTTTTTTTCTGCAGAATTGGACTTCATAACTCACAACTGTGAGTTTATTTCTCACAATTCTGAGAAAAAAGTCAGAATTGTGAGTTTATGTCACACAATTCTGAGAAAAAAGAAGATAATTGTAAAATCTTCTTCTTAGTGTTTGCATTGCACGCCCAGCCACAGAACAGCATCTTGTTCAGCCAGATGTAGAGCCTCGAGTCCGCCGTTGAAATAAGTCAGCGGACACTCGTTGACAATGTGCTGCATGGTTTCAGGTACCCCACAGCTGCAGTTCGGATTAGTGGCTTGGCCCCACCGGACAAGGTTGACTGCACATCGACCTTGTCCCGTCCAAAACCAGTTCAGCATTGACCAGTGTCGTCGAGGAAGGTCGAAGCCAGGAGGACAGACCGATGGCTCAGCTACGAGGGAGTGGTTCACAACATCAGTTGCTGCTCACTCATCGCTCCATGCCGAATTGGCTGTCATATCCTCTGGCGGCAGGTCCAGCCAGACAGGCTTTCTCGATGGCAGGCGGGCTGCTGGATGCAGTGTAATGTCCGTATTGAGTGGCAACTTGTCATTTGCTTGGACTTTAGTCAGCAGCTTGGAAGTGGCCTCCTGTCATCGGTGGTGGTGGTATGTTGCTGAGAACAGGCAGCCATGGAAGAGGAGTAGAACGTAGAGTTCCAGTGATTGTGCGCATAGACGTGTTTAACTAAACGTCTACTAGCTTGGTGTGGGATGATCTTGACCAGACTGATGCACAGTACTCTGCTGTTGAATAACACAGAGCAAGTGCAGTGGTCTTTAATGTCTGGGCCCTTGCACCCCAGCTTGTGCCGGCCAGTTTACTGAATAGATTATTTCAAGAGCTGATTTTAGCTGCTGTCTTCTTCAAATGATCATGATATGTTAATGAACGGTTCAGGGTAACACCGAGGTACGTCGGATTTGGGTCATGTTTAATCCGATGGCCCTTGAGGAAGACATTGAGCTCCCGTTTGGCTTGTGCATTGTGGAGATGGAAGATACTAGATACCGTCTTCGTTGCACTGGGTTGGAGTCGCTACCTATTAAGGAAGTCCACCATCAGATCCATGTCCTTGTTCGGTATGTACTCGACCTCGTCAAATGTCCGATGTTGGGTCCCAATGCAGATATTATCAGCATAGATGAATTTGCGGGACTGTGTTGCTGGAAGATCATTAATATAGATGTTGAAGAGACTTGGAGACAGGACAGACCCCTGCGGGAGTCAGTTTGCTTGTCTTCTCCAAGAGCTATTTTTGTCTACCATGTGTACTCGAAAACGTCTGTCATGGAGGAAGAGTTCTATAGCCTCTACTACCCAACGCGGTAAAACTTTGGATAGTTTCAACAGGAGACCAGCATGCCAGACCGTGTCATAAGCTGCAGTTAGGTCAAGGAAGACGGTCCCAGTTTTCTGATTTTTCTGGAATCCATTTTCAATGTATGTCGTCAGGGCAAGGACTTGGTCACCGGTGCTATGTCCTTGCCTGAACCCTGCCTGCTCATCTGTGATGGTTTTCTCCAAGACTGGGCTAATTCGGTGAAGGATCAAGCGTTCGAGTATCTTGAAACACACGGGTAGTAAGGATATTGGGCGGTAACTAGCCACGAGATTTGGGTCCTTGCCGGGTTTCGGGATGGCGATGACTTTTGCCTGGCACCAGGCTTGTGGCATCTTTTTTTCTCGAATTGTCAAGCGTGTAGAACGAAGCGAGCCATGATTTAGCCTTGGGTCCAAGATGTTTAAGAAATTCTGGCAGGATGTTGTCATATCCTGCGGTGGAGCCATCCTTCACCGTACGGAGCACCGCCTCCAGTTCCAACTCTGTGAATTCCTCCAGGCAGTCACCCTCAAGTCCGACTGTCTTCAAGCGACAATACTGCCGCCACTCGTTGCGCACAGATTGACGGTGTGGTTTCGACAGCGGAGTTTTTGCCACCTGGAAAAGGTGGCTGGCAACGGCGTTTGGACTGATGGCTGGTCTAGACTGTCCTGGTGGCCGTTGGGAGGCACCCAGTCGACGAATCAGGCTTCAACTCTTCCGACTGGAGTGGGTGAAGTTGAGTTTTTCCCACAGATTCTTCCCATCGGCTATGTCTGGCAGCATTCAGGGATTCAATTAGGTGGTCGGCAATGTTGGGGTTTCCAGACCCTTCGTACTTCTCAAGGAGAGCTTGGCATTCGACATCCAAGCACGGTGTGTAGACTGGCTCGTCGGGATCTGCTGATGATTGTGAGATAAGTCACAATTACCTTTTTACATTTTTTATTCAGAGGCAGAAACCCCCCCACCAGCTCCAACACACTCGTCTGGAAGTTTCTAGTAAGTCTGAGGACTTTGATTAGCGCTTTTTTAAGGCTTAAAGGCCCAGTTTTCACCAAATAATGCCATAGGCCAGGGGTGTCCAACGTTGGTCTTGGAGAGCCAGAGTCCTGCAGAGTTTTGCTCCAACCCTAATCAAACACACCCGAACCAGTTACTAGAAAGCTACAAGCAGGTGAGTTTATATCCAGGTTGGAGCAAAATTCGGCAGGGCTGTGGCTCTCCAGGACTGATGTTGGCCACCCTTGGTTTAGACCATTAGCAGTACATAATCATAGTAGTATATATATTTTTAGAGAAATCATACAGCTACTTAACAAATAAATAAGCATATATTAATCTGAGTTACTGAAAATATTGATTTTGAAAAGAAAAATATGTGAAAAGAAAGACTGCACCGAGTTAAAGCCACTTCAGAAGAAGAAAGATAACTATATAACATCAGCACCAATGCATGATTATAAGTGAAAGTGACATGACATGTGGCCAAGTGTGGCGACCCGTGCTCTGCATTTAACCCATCCAAAGTGCACACACACAGCAGTGAACACACACACACCGTGAACACACACCCGGAGCAGTGGGCAGCCATTTTTACTGCGGCACTCGGGGAGCAGTTGGGGGTTCGGTGCCTTGCTCAAGGGCACCTCAGTCGTGGTATTGAAGGTGGGAGAGAGAGCCGTACATTCACTCCCCCCACCTACAATCCCTGCCGGTACGAGACTCGAACCCGCAGCCTTTGGGTTACGAGTCCGACTCTCTAACCATTAGGCCACGACTTCCCCAAAGTGATGTTGTTGTGTCATCTGTTGTTTTAAATGCTTATGCTTTTTAAAGTTGGGTGGATTCTGATTGTCTGTCAATGTTTTTATAGCTCATCAGTAGGAAACAAAAAATTCCCAAAGTGATTCCAATGAAAAATACATTATTTTCACACTGGTTTCTAGAACACTCCCCATATTTGCTATTGTTATTAAAAAAAAATAAAAAATAAAAAATAAATAGGCACGCCACTGCTTAAGAGATTCTCAAAGACAAGTTTTGATTGGCACAGAGCTACTGTTTACACTTTTCAGGGGACTCAACCTATGAATGGCTTACATATAGCCTAGTTGTTCAAATTAGAAGAAAGTATTGCATCATCATAACAGTGCCATCCTTTACCTTTAAATATTTTCTTGGCTGATGCAGCTTGTGTGTGTGTGTGTGTGTGTGTGTGTGTGTGTGTGTGTGTGTGTGTGTGTGTGTGTGAAAGAGAGTGAGGCTTAGATGTGACATTACTGCATTTATGACTCACATCCTTTTTTGTCAAGAATATATCTTAATAGAGCATAAAGAACATACTGAAATATCATCACTGCACAGTTTATGGAATAAGGCAATCTATATAAATGCTCTCAAAAAGATAATAGCATGGGACGATAGGAAACCATAATTAGCATATGAATGAATGAATGGCATCAGTTACTCAGGGCCATTTTGGCACCCTAAGGGACATTTTTTATATATCATTATTTTTCAAACGTGTCATTAATTTAAAAAATATATAATTTCAAAATACAGTATCCTGCATTAAAGATTTGTATTTCTGGTCACCATCTTTCTGACAGCAGAAAAAAAAAATCTATATTTCTTATGCTGTTATTCAGATGCTTTTATGAAGCAAGGAACAGGTGGAACTAATCAATTAAGAAATCAGTAACCAAGGCAACCAAGGACACCAGAGGCTCATTTGAGATGCGGCTAGCCACGCCTGAAATTTAGCCGAGAGTAGGCGGCTGCAGTGAGGGGAGGAGTGAAACAAGTGCAGTCAAGATGGACAGTTCTGAGCTAGTAGAACAGATACCTGCGAGACCAAAGACGGATATCGCGTTATTCACACTCATGCTCTGTGTTGCTGATATAATTTCAGTTCTGTTGCTTTTATATGAAAACAAATATGATGAACAAGACACTCAAGATACTTGCTATTTAATTCCATTAGAAAGATGTATTTATCATCCATTTTTACTTTAATACAAATACGTATTTTAGTATTTTTCAGAAAAATGACAGCAATCACATATCTCAAACAGAGATCGTACTGTATTCATGCAAAGTTTAAACAATCACATGATATCAGATTAAAAAAATAATAATTTTAGAAGAGAACGCAACTGTTTGAACTGATTGAACCAATGAGCATTAATCTGTGTCGTCAGCAAGTCGTTTCCCATCGTGCTTTTGTTCAGCGCAGCGGGGGGAGAGCAACTTTGCTCAACTGCACGGCCGACTCGCTGTCACAAGAGATTTTTGGCATACGTCAGAGTGACATCAGAGCAAGGCAGACTGCCCTTGGACACATTTCTAACCTGCATGCATCTTGCGGTGATCACTGGTGATCGGTTCTGCGTAGATTTTCTTAAACGAGAAGGCCAATTTCTCAAACGAGCCTCAGGACTAATGCTGCCTTCATGTGCTATCGGAATTATCATAAATCGAAATTGGACATGAATGGCCTCTTGTATTTACAAATATGAAACTCAGAGATCATTTCAATGCCCAGAGTTTCTGATCTGGGTGGGCCATAAACTTGAAACATGGCGGAGGATAGAAACATAGCTGTAGTACTGTTGATTAGGGCTTCAAACGCATAGCGCTGTATGTCCCTCCAAGCACAGACACAAGCGGTTCTCCTGCTACTGGTTTATTTGGCTTTTTTTTATGCTATTTATGAGACATTGTCAGATTTCATTGGTGATTTCAGATATGAAATTTAATCATAAGCTTGGCGAACAGTTTTGGAGAATTTGATGTTTCGCCATTCAAAAATATAGGAACTGCACTTGCATGCCCCAGAGACGTTGCAAAGATGGTCGCAGAGTGAAATGACTTGTCTTAAATTGTATTTAGTCACTGGATATTGACCAAGCGTTTCCTATACATTTCCACTTTAATTATAGGATTTCTACAATTATTGGGCAAGAATGAACTCATGAATAAGACGTCCTCCTTGATTCCTGTTCATTCCAACAACAAAGCACTTGAACACGACAAACTCGTAATTACAACTTCAGAAATGGGAAATAGGAAATTTCCGATAGCATGTGAAGGCAGCATAAACACAAGTAATGAAACTGAACTCAAAGGACCAAACTTAACAGACAAGACGCCTAGTTCATCTATGCCTAGAAACGGTCCTGGTATTACTGCTGAAAGCCCCTAGGGGTATTTTGAAAAAATACCAACCATAAGTTTTAGGGTGCATTATAATAGTGTCCTCCAAAGTAAACTTCATAGTATTTGAATACTCAAATAACTGAGATTCCAAATTTAGGGAGCGCAAATACCTGAAGAGCACCGCAAATGGCATAGGGAACATATGTATTTCGATATAGAGTCGCGAGTACAATAAAAGTTGAATTCACCTTAGGAGTGTTGCTAGGCAGTTTCAGGCAAGTAGAAAGTCCATATCAAATTAACCATATCACACTTATTTTCACATGACATATCACAACTGTCATTTATCAGGCTTTGAAATATTGTACATTTTACAATACAATTTACAATTGTTCACAAATCTGTCTAAATCTGTGTTAGTGAGCACTTCACCACCTCACAGGTGTGGCATATCAAGATGCTGATTAGACAGCATGATTATTGCACAGGTGTGCCTCAGGCTGGCCACAATAAAAGGCCACTCTAAAATGTGCAGTTTTACTGTATTGGAGGGTCCGGGGGGGTCCGAAAACCAGTCAGTATCTGGTGTGACCACCATTTGCCTCACGCAGTGCAACACATCTCCTTCGCATAGAGTTGATCAGGTTGTTGATTGTGGCCTGTGGAATGTTGGTCCACTCCTCTTCAATGGTTGTGCGAAGTTGCTGGATATTGGCAGGAACTGGAACACGCTGTCGTATACGCCGATCCAGAGCATCCCAAACATGCTACGGTTTCTGACAGTTTGTGCAGAAATTCTTTGTTTATGCAAACCGTTTGTTGCAGCAGCGGTCCGGGGTGGCTGGTCTCAGACGATCTTGGAGGTGAAGATGCTGGATGTGGAGGTCCTGGGCTGGTGTGGTTACACGTGGTCTGCGGTTGTGAGGCCGGTTGGATGTACTGCCAAATTCTCTGAAACACCTTTGGAGACGGCTTATGGTATAGAAATGAACATTCAATTCACGGGCAACAGCTCTGGTGAACATTCCTGCAGTCAGCATGCCAATTGCATGCTCCCTCAAAACTTGCGACATCTGTGGCATTGTGCTGTGTGATAAAACTGCACATTTTAGAGTGGCCTTTTATTGTGGCCAGCCTAAGGCACACCTGTGCAATAATCATGCTGTCTAATCAGCATCTTGATATGCCACACCTGTGAGGTGGATGGATTATATCGGCAAAGGAGAAATGGGGGCAAAAACAAAAGTGTTGCGTTTATAATTTTGTTCAGTGTATATATATATATATACTGCTGTTCAAAAGTTTGGAATCAGTAATTTTCAAAGAAGTTTCTTATGCTCATCAAGGCTGCATTTATTCGATGCAAAGCTGAGTTTTCATCAGCTATTACTCCAGTCTTCAGTGTCACATGATCCTTTAGATATCATTCTAATGTGCTGATTTATTATCAGTGTTGGAAATAGATGTGCTGCTTAATGTTTTTTTGGAATCTGAGAATTTTTTCAGGATTCTTTGATAAATAAAAAGTAAAAAAAGAACAGCATTTATTTAAATACCAATATTTTACAGTTTAATAATATTTCATAATATTACGTTTTTATTTTATTTTTGATCATATATATATTGATATATTGTTATGTAAATATTTTGTTATAAAACTATATAATGCTTAATTGCTTATTAATATGTGAAACATTTTTGTCCACAGAACCAAAGCCATGTGGTCCAAACATTTTATAAAAAATATAGAAAATATATACACACTTATATGCAATTTTGAATAAGCTATAGATGTTTTTTGTTACAGATGTCCTGTTTTGTCCTGTTACAGATGGATTTTTGAATGTTAAATATTACATCCCTAAATTACTTCTTAAATTACTTCATACTATGTATTTTATAAATTACTTTTAAAGCTATTTGTAACATTTTTTATTTTTTTCCTCAAATGAAAACCACAGGAGTGCTGTTACAGCAGTAGCCTGCACCTCTCTGTTTGGGAAGCAAGATTACTTCCAAAACACACTGAGTGAATGCAATAAGAATGTGACGCTGTGACTCATTTGTATTCAGGAGCACTCAGGATCTGAGAGCTGATTTGGAGGAAACAGAAATGTAACCTACATTCAGTGACTTTGCAGTAAAAGATGCAAGCACAACACAAACAAAAGAAGTACTGTGAGGATAAAAGCATGTTGAAGCATGCTTCACACTGATCTCCCCGCTAGTGGGGGCATAACACTTTTATCTTTATCCTTGTGATTTGACAAGTTTCATTAAATGAGTTGATTAGAGCTCACAATGTAATTTATGTCTTGCCTTTTGCTGTCTCAGGTCTTTCTCCTTTTTTCATACATAATCCAAGATCATGTGCTTGCTCAAGCAAGTAATGGGACTTCAGCTGACAAATGGTTTTACTGTGTGGACAAGCACTGTGGTTGATTCATGTGGTTCAGAATCAGGGCAATCAAATATTGAATTCCAGGCCCAAAGGCCCAAAAAACACATAATCTAATATCTTGTAGTGGATAATATGTCATCATGGCACTGGTGTATGCAGTTTTCTGTACATCCTTTCTGGAAAACTCTCAACAAAGTTCTTACAATACCATTTTACAATAATGTGGTCCAAATGTCCACCACATAAGAAAATAGCATCATATGATTCTGGTTGCATGGTGTTTTATTTGTTCATTAGTTGTCAGTTCAGTAATTGACAGACATTTGTGTACATGAGCAAAATAAAAAAAAAATCTTAAAATCAAACTAAATCTCAATCTAAAAAAATAAATAGATAAACAAAAAAAAAATACCACCAGCACTTCTGTGAGATACTATGTATATGTATATATATATATTTATATATATACAGTATATATATATTATAGTATAATATTTAAAATATATAATTATTTATATATTTTTTAATTAGTATACAGTATTAAATTAGACAGTATGAATCATATACACTGTGTGTATTTTACATGGAATGCTAAAAACAGTTTTTGTCACAAATGTTTCCAGAGAGTGTTCCTGATACATTAATATTAATTGATGATTGAGATTTTTATTTAGCTGTTTTCAAACATCAACATATGTTGAGTTATTTAGTGTGAAGAACATCATGAATTTCCTTTGGACTGCACTGAGCTTGAGCAGCACTGAAGGGTCTGTTTGTACTGGACACTTGGCAGAAAGCTCTCGTTGGGTTTACACTCTGTGATTCTCTGCCACATGAGAGGTGTCTTTGTGTCATTTTTTCAGCGTTTCATCAGGCGCTCAGGTGGCTTTAGCTCTTTGCATATCCAGCTGCTCACCCCACAGCCATGGGACTGAAGATGCTAATGTGTTTATTCTTTTATTCATTGTCTTTTCAAATAAACTACAAAACAATCACCTATCAGAGTGAGATGATACTTCATTTTGAGGAATATGACATAATTTATCTCCCATTTCACTGTTTATATTACTGTTTATATTGTTTGTTGTGAAATAATGATATAATGTATTTTAGGACATCATGTTGTTTATGTACAGCATTAGGCCTGTATGGTATAGCATCTGTGTTTGCACGTTTAGAGGAAGGAATTGCTTACTTGTCATACTAATAATTTCTTAACCTGTGACAGAATGTGTAACGCATAGGCTGTTAGCTTTTTTTTTTCCTCGTAACCCATGGCCAGAGGATGAGAGTCATACTGTAAAGCAAAAAAGTCTGACTGGAAGAGCTCATCTTTGTCAGCGACAGTGCAGCGACCTTGGGTGTTATTGGTTATTTGTTTGAGCTGACAGCAATAAAGAAGTGAATTATGTGGGATGTTGCATTATTTTCTATCAACAGGATCTTACATACTGGTTGCTTGCTGTACGACCCTATTTAGATACCAAGTTTTATCATGTAAACTTGGTTGCATACTTGAGTACTAATATCACTGTATTTTAAGAGCTAATCTGTAACTGTAAGCTAAATGTAAAGATAGTCAAATTTGAATAGATTTAAAATATTAGTGCAATGTTGTATTATATATGAGCAATATTACACGAGTAGCAGTGCGACATGGCTGTATATCAGCACGACTGTGATTCGGCAGCCATATTGCACTGCTACAAGTGTGATATTGCATTTATACAACAGTTCGACAGCACGAGTGTGTAAATACATAAGAAACAACAACAGAGTGTCTTTAAAAACCCTCTTTTGTGCAGAATTACTTCCTTCTGCCATGGATTCAAATCTCAAGTTGACAGTTTAACAACTGAGCTCAAGCCTCCGTTACTAATTCGAAAACGTCACTTTAGAACTAGTAACGAAGGAACATTGAGTTGCTTTATTAAAAGCTTATTGTAGGCTATTACTGTATTAAAATATCACTGTATTATATAGAGTGGAATATTATGAGAGAGAGATAGACTGAGCGAGTGTGATTACCTGCATTTGATACAGCATTCATTCTTCAGCTCAATCTATCTCTCTCTCATAATATTCCACTCTATATAATACAGTGATATTTTAATCCTTTCATCTGTTAAGGATGATTTCCGATGACAGCGCTGCATTTGTTGGCTGCATCTTACAAGGTGTTTTTTAAAAGGAAAAGTAACTTCCTTGTTTACAACTCTGTTTCAGTCTCTTTCAATATAGAAGTCTCTACTGCTGACTCACACATAAAAACAGTCTCTTGTCGCCATCTAATTATTGAATAATAATGTTTAATAAACAACAACAACAGCCATCATTAAAGTTCAGTCAAAAGTACAAAGGCGCTCTTATATGAGATTTTGCCCTCAGACAAAATTATTTGCTCTGGAACAAATTATAGATTAATGAGACCAAAGACTGCCCATTAGATTTACCCAAAATGAATTATATCTTATGTTTAACCACAATAGACACATCAGAGCAGGCGGCAAATTCCATAAGATCTGGCCGAGGTGAGGCTGCTCTCGGCGGGTTCATGAGTGCTGAACAGACGCTAACGCCCTGGAGCTCACGTCTCCAAAAACATAGAGGCAAATTTTCAAATAGACGTTATCTTTATTAACAAACCACATATTTGAAGTCTAAACAACTACATTCTCGCCTAAAAACTATTAAAACAACATTCTGTGACACAAAAACAGCACACACTCGGTCCTGGACGGCCGGTGTCCTGCAGAGTTTAGCTCCAACTTGCCTCAACACAAGTATATCTAGTAAGACCTTGATCAGCTGGTTCAGGTGTGTTTGATTAGGGTTGGAGCTAAACTCTGCAGGACCCCAGCGCTCCAGGACCGAGTTTGGTGACCCCTAGACTGTCATATAATTAATTCAATGAACGTTTCTAATTAATTGACAGCTCTAATTTTGAATTGTGCCAATAAAATATTAAATCTTTAAGCATACAATTAAAAAAAAAAACTTGTTCTTTGTGGGACAGAATTGATTAATTTCATTTATATGATCTTGTTATTATAATTTCTTTCATTGATTTATTTTTACAGTGCCATAACAGAACTAGAGAGTAAACGTGTTAGGACAAACTTTTATGTTGGCTTGAGAAAGCCAATGTTTGAAACAGCTAACATGTTTTTAGCATCACATAGCTAACATGTTTTAGCTGTTGCTAGCATGTTTTTAACATGTTTTAACATGTTGCTAGCATGAATTAGTATATTACTAACATGTTTTAACACATTGCATGTTTCTTAGGATGTTGTTAGCATGACTTAACGTTGTTAACATTCCCTAGACTAGTTGCTAGGCTTTGCTACTGATAAATAGATAGCTAGCTAGATAGATGAATATCTGAAGGTCTTGAACAGTGGTTGTTGGTTAAATAATCTGTAAGAGTCGATGTTTGAAAGTTTTGACACCCTCGATGAAAGTAACTTTTCAAAAGGTACACTTTTGTACCTTTTAGGAACTAATGTGTACACTGACTTTAGGTAACAATAATATGTACCTTTAAGGTACTAATATGGACACTTTAGGTACAAAGGTTTTGAAAATGTACCGTCCCAGTGACAGCTTTTGTACCTTTTCTTCTGAGAGTGTAGTAGATCATCTCAAGCCAACATAATAAGGTTTTGTTGTGTGAAAGTTTCCTGATTCTGATTCATTGTGTGTTTTGATTTTATTTTAGATGGCCATCTGATTGACATTACACACAACAAGAAATGACAGCATCATAACTAACATTACCTTCTGCTTTCTCTCTCTCTCTCTCTCTCTCTCTCTCTTTCTTTCTCTTAACAGTTTTGATGATAGGTAATAGGAACACACGCACTAGTTTTAGTTAAACTGCATGTTTAATCTGTGGATATTTCAAAGATAAGATTTATTACAGTCAATGTGTTGCTGCATGACTTGAGGATGATGTAGCATCTTAAAGTGATTTTATGGGAATTAGCTGACTGATATAAAGTGGCTGAGTCTAAAAGTGTGAGTTGGGAGATGGTTTGTTTATTACTATGGCAACCAGCAGTTTAAGGCACAGCATTATCTGTAATATCAACAAACCAGTGAGCTGGTTTTGTGTGTTCCTGTCAATGTGCTTGAGGGTAATATTCATAAAGGTAAATGAAACACATCTGTTAAACTGAATGAAAGCGGTGCTTTGAGCTGCCCCAGTGTTTGTTTAAAGGTTTAGAAATGTTTGTTCGAATTTTACTGTTGTCAGCACCGATTTGTTTGCAAACTTAAGTGCTTTAACTGCTCAAACCTGGGTACCTCAGAAATATGTAGACAAAATCACAGAATCCAGCCATAAAAATTGAACAGGGCCTGTAATTCAGAATGTCACAAAATTTTGGATAGATAAATCAAAGACAGGCTTGTACACTCAAACTGTAATGTGGACTAAAGTCTGTAAAAGTTAAAGTGCCAGAAGACATTTAAATATGAAGTCTGTCTGGTGTAGTTTTGTCTACTTCACACATACTCTTGTTTTTTTAGCATATAATTTCACTATATGAAGACACTCCACATGAACTTCATCTCACAACACAGAAACACAAAGATCTTCACTACAACCCTAAAAAAAAAAAGAATAACTTTAAGAAAGTGTGACAGAAATATATTACTGTTGTTCAGTAGAATATATTCTCAACAACAATACAGTTTACAGTACAGTTTTTTCATCCATATTTTAATTTAAACAGTAAACCTCTGTTGTGTAGCAATTTGTTTGCTAAATTTCATTTGATTACATTTTAAAAATTTACTTTTTATGCATTCGTGTGATTACCAATGTTTTTCATAATATATTTATATTAAATCATAAAACTCAGAATCCAGAAAAAAATTAAATTAATTAAGACACAGTTCATAGGGCACTGTTATTGTTACATTTGTAATAAATTATTAAATTGTTTAAGTTTTGTAAATTCAATTGATTAGACGTCTGTTTTAATATATTTTAAAACATATTTAGTCCTGTGCTGGCAAAGCTGAATTTTCAGCGTAATTTCTCCAGTCTTCAGTGTCACATGATCCTTCAGAAATCATTCTAATATGCTGATTTGATAAATAAGAATTATTTAATATTATCAATGTTGACAGCAGTTGTGCTGCTTAATGTGTTTGTGCATTTCTGATGCAATTTTGATCACATTCAATTTAATGCATTCTTTGTCAGTTCCTTTCTCACTATTAATTATGTTTTTATTTAAGGATAGGAAAGTGAGCAAACTGAGACTTTTGTTTGAATGAAAGAGGTGCTTTGAGCTGCCCCCGTGTTTGTTTAAAGGTTTAGAAATGTTTGTTCTTAACTCGTCTGTTTCTGAGATATTTCTCCTGAGAGAAAAGACCCCAGTAATCTCACAAGTTTCAGAAGAGATCTGAACAATGACTCAAACTGTGCCCTGATTTAAAAGTGAAAGTGACGGGACATATAGCCAAGGATGGTGTCCCATACTCGGAATTTATTCCATCCAGATGCACACACACACACAGCAGTGAGTAGTGAACACACACACACACATTTTTGCTGTGACACCCAGGGAGCAGATGGGGGTTCAGTGCCTTGCTCAAGAGTCTCACCTCAGTCGTGGTATTGAAGGTGAAAGAGAGCACTGGATATTCACTACAAACCTCCACCTACAATCCCTGCCAGTACAGAGACTCAAACCCACAACCTTTGGGTTAAAAGTCAGACTCTCTAACCATTAGGCCACGACTGCCCCCAAGATACCAAATACCAAGTCAGAGATCTCATTATAAACATGTTATTTTAGTATTATTTATCTACTACAATATTATTTATTAATACTTTGAATTAGCTTTTATTTTATATTTTCACATTTAATTTAAATTTTAGTACTTTTTTTTTTTTTTTTTTTTTTTTTCTTTGAATTTTTAAACATTTCTGTTTAGCTTTAATTCACATTTAATTTAAATTTTAGTACTTTTTTTTTTTTTTTTTCATTTTTACTATGAATTTTTAAACATTTCTGTTTAGCTTTAATGTATTTTAATGTATTTTTCTGTTCATTCTGTGAGTTGCCAAGGCACTAAAAGTTTTAGTTAACAATAACAACACCAAAATGAACTCAAATATTTCTCCTTAACTGAGAAGTTCATTAAGTCTCTGAGGCTGTTTTATGTTTCCAGATTGACTAATGTGAACCCACACACAATCGTGGACATACTCTAGATTTAATCATCAGTAGAGGTTTAAACATTTCATCCATTGTTATTAAGGACGTAGCACTATCTGATCACTTCTGTATTTTCACTATATTTTATGTATAATCATTTTCTTCAGTTCATTTTAAACCTCTTAAATCAATTTTTTTAATACTTTTCAAAGTTTTTAAATTCCTTGTTTTATTGTTGTGATTATTTTTTTCTTTTCTTTTATGTGCACTT
>NW_015554059.1:575307-584493 GCF_001515605.1 Sinocyclocheilus anshuiensis
GCTGCCAGGATTCTGACTAGAACCAGAAAATCTGAGCATATTACACCAGTCCTCAGGTCCTTACACTGGCTTCCAGTTATATTTAGGATTGATTTTAAAGTACTTTTACTCGTTTATAAATCACTCAATGGCCTAGGACCTAACTACATAGCAGATATGTTCACTGAATATAAACCTAACAGACCACTCAGATCATTAGGATCAAGTCAGTTAGAAATACCAAGGGTTCACACAAAACAAGGGGAGTCTGCTTTTAGTTATTATGCCGCCCGCAGTTGGAATCAGCTTCCAGAAGAGATCAGATGTGCTAAAACATTAGTCACATTTAAATGCAGACTCAAAACTCATCTGTTTAGCTGTGCATTTATTGAATGAGCACTGTGCGATGTCCGAACTGATTGCACTATATTTTATGTATAATCATTTTCTTCAGTTCATTTTAAACCTCTTAAATCAATTTTTTTAATACTTTTCAAAGTTTTTAAATTCCTTGTTTTATTGTTGTGATTATTTTTTTCTTTTCTTTTATGTGCACTTTGAATTACCATTGTGTATGAAATGTGCTATATAAATAAACTTGCCTTGCCTTGCCTTGCCTTAATTTTGTATTTTTCCAAATAAATTAGTAGTTGACATCATCATTTGACACTATAGTACATTCGGTGTTATTATCTTTCGAACTTTTCACCTGATAAATTTTTTTGTTTCCTGTCGTCTCTCCCCAGTGATGCTTTGACAGTTTGAAGGGCTTCCTGAGACTCGCGCCACTGCCATGGTGGTGCGCTCTGACCTGTTGGGTACGGCTCAGCTGGCGTTTGAGTCCTGGCCTGCAGGCAGTGGCAGTTCTGTGGAGGAGCTGGACGTCAGGAGTTTCCTGGGCTCACTGATGGAGGAGAACAGCACAGCGGAGAGATGTTATCGCTCTCACTCCCGCAGCAGCGTCCTGCAAGGCCTGCCCTTCGGAGGAGTCCCCACCGTCCTCGCCATCAACGTTGTTCTGTGGCTGGTATAACATATTTAAAATATTCTGCAGCATTGTTTAGCTGCAACTGCATGACATACATCGTGCATCTAACATATTTTCTTATAATATTATGATTAAGGGTTATTACTTCTAACCGTTATGAGAGTGTGAACCTAATGAATCTCACAACGCCTGTCAATAACATGTTTGTTTCACCCAAAAATTAAAAGAAAGAAAAAAAACGTTTCCATAAAATTTAGCTCGAAAGTCCTACCTCTCATATTGAGTACTATATTTGCATAATCATTTGCAGCCTCATTATATTTATATTATTTTAATGCAAAATATTGGATTATTTTCATTCATGAGAATTTGGGAGAGTTTGCTTAGTTGTCATGAAAATAGTGTTACAATGTAAAAAGTCCTAATGTCAAATTATTGTCTAGTTATTTGATTTTGGAATAAATTATGACTCGGACTCTTTCCCATGACATTCAACCATCTGATCTATAAAAGAGAAAGGTTAACAGACTTAAATTAATTTGATGAACAGTGCACCTGCTTTAACTCGGTGGCATGTACAACCCCAATTCCAGAAAAGTTGGGACATTTTGTGAAATGCCATACAATCAAGAATATGTTATTTGTTCATTCTCTTTAACCTTTATTTAATTGACTAAAGTACAAAGAAAAAAATTCCAATGTTTTCACTGGCCAACTTAATTTTATTTAGTAAATATAAACAAATGTTTATTTTGATGGCTGCAACACACTCTAAAAAAGTTGGGACAGAGGCCTGTATAACACTGTGTCACATCAACTTTCCTTTTAATTATTCTTTATTTTTTGGGGGAATTGAGGATACTAATTTTTAAAGTTTTGCAAGCAAAATTTTTGACCAATCTCACTTGATACAACACTTCAGGTGCTCAGCAGTCTCTGATCGTCGTTGTCTGGTTCTCCTTTTCATGACTGGTCATACATTTTCAATAGGAGACAGATCTGGACTGATGTAGCACATTCACTCTGTGTCTACGAAATCACGCTGTTGTAGCACATGCAGAATGAGACCTGGCATTGTCTTGATCTAATAACCATGGACTTCCCATGAAAGATGTCATCTTGGTGGCAGTATATGTCTCTGTACGATTTAAATAAATGCCTCCATGTCAATGGTACTTTCGCACATATTCCAGTCAGCCATGCTGTTTGCTCTGATAAACCCCCATATCATGACAGATGTTTGCTTTTGCATCTGTCGCTGGTGAAAGTCTGGATGGTCCCTTTGGTCTTTGGGACTGAGAACATGACTTCCATTTTTCCTAGAAACACACTGAAATGTGGACTCATCTGACCACAGCACACATTCCCACTGTCTTTTTGACTATATGAGCTCTGGCCCAGAAAACCCATCACTGCATAGAATTGATGTATAGCTTTCTCCTAGAGTAACAGAGATTCGGGTTGCATTTGTTGATGCAGCGGCATACTATGTTAAGTGACAGCGGTTTTCTGAAGTACTCCTGAGCCAATGTGGCTATATCTAACCCTGCAGCATGACGGCTCACTCACATTTAACTGAGGTTTCCTGCCTTGCCCTACACAGACTGAGATTTCTCTGGATTCCCTAAATCTTTTCACAATATTATGTATGGTTGTTGTTGGTGAAATACCTAAATTCTTTGCGATTTTGCATTGAGAAATGTGATTTTTGATTTGCTTGACACTTCTCTCATGAAATTTGGCACAAAGTGATGAGCCATGATCCAGCTTTGCGGTTTTCTTTTTCATCTTTTTTAAAAGATGCTCCTTTTAAACCCAAACATGATCCCTTCACCTATTACCATTCACCTGCTTACTGGGAACTGTTTCAAAACAGATTAACTTGGATATTCTTTAACCTTTTCACTTTTATTTTGCCTCTGTCCCTACTTTTTTGGAGTGTGTTGCAGGCATCAAAATCAAAATTTGCTTATATTTACAAAATACATTTAAGTTGGTCAGTGAAAACTTTGGAAATCTTTTCTTTGTACTTTTGTCGGTTAAATAAAAGTTAAAGAGCATTAACAAATTGCAGATACTTGATTTTATTGCATTTTACAAAACGTCCCAACTCCCAACGCTTCTGGAATTGGGGTTTATGTCTGTATAATCTAGACTACACTATTGTTCAAAAGTTTGGGGTCTGTTTTTATTTAGTGTTTTTGAAAGAAGTATTTTTTATGCTCACCAAGGCCACATTTATTTGATTAAAAATACAGTAAAAACAGTTATATATTTAAATATTATTATAATTTATTGCTATAATTTAATATTGTAAGAATATAATACAATGTATTTAATGTGACATGATCCTTCAAAAATCATTCTGATATGGTGATTTGATGCTCAAGAAACATTTCTTATTATTGTCAATGTTAAAAACGGTTGTGCTTAGCACGAGTATTCATTTCTTTTTTTTTTTTTTTTTTTTTATCTTACTGACCCCAAACATTTGAATGGTATCGCATATTTGAGTCAAACTCAACAACCAAATCAGTTCAGTTTGTGAATGAATCTTTTCTGGTTCGGTAAACCGGATCAACTGATGTATTAAAAATGCCAGACTCAAAAGAATGAATCATTTTTAATGAAATTATAAACAGCAGAATTGTTTTTTGCAGTCATTTTTGGTGACACTTCTGGGGCAGAAACCACACTCTTCAACCATTAAGTTTAGAACAAGTTGCTAACCAGCATATCCTAGGAAGCTCAATAGAGACCTGTAGCTTCCCAGCAGTCAGTGTTTTAAGTTGTCTTGTCATTGACTCTTCCTTCTGGAGTCATTATGAACACAAGTGTGAAGGAATATTAGCTGTGGGTATACCACTGTTCCACTAACATGTTTGACAAAATCACCAAAGCATTTGAAAAAAACTTTATTTTGTGGAAAACACAGTGATCAAAATTAGAGAACAGGAACCACTGTAGCACAAAAAAAAGATTACAACTAAAATTTTAAAGGGTTGCAGCTGTCAGAAATTAGTAGAGAGTGTAGAGGCCCCTGCTTTGAT
The DNA here is from genome assembly GCF_001515605.1 of Sinocyclocheilus anshuiensis. Lineage (NCBI taxonomy): Eukaryota > Metazoa > Chordata > Actinopteri > Cypriniformes > Cyprinidae > Sinocyclocheilus > Sinocyclocheilus anshuiensis. The sequence goes on from NW_015554059.1 coordinate 579,325, forward strand.
TGACTTCAGCACATCTGTGGCTGCAGGACATCACTAGTTTCTCACACTGTGCTGCTGTGATCTTGGTCCACTCTTCTTCCAGTCTCTTCCATAGTTCAGTATATCTGTATTCTAGTTCCTGCTTCTAATCTTCTCCTGTTTGAGGAAAGCAGCGTGGGACTACGGTCGCCTGGCTCTGCTTATGGAAAATGACAGGTATCATCTCAGAACTGTTGACTGATTGAAGAATGCATTAAGATGTAAATAATTGAACTGTGTGTGGTGTTTGAGTGAACTGAATGCTTAGGATTTTAGTGGGTTTCTTAGCCATGACTTTGTTGCCAAGGATTTTCCAGAGATTTTCAATCAGGTTCAGGACTCTGGGCCGGTGATTTCATTATTTCAATGTTCTTAGCTTCAAGGAAGCTACGTTTTACCCATTTTGCAGTGTGACGGGGGGCATTGTCTTGCATTAAAATTGCAGGCTGATTGGGAGATGCTTGCAGGGAAGGTACCGCATGTTGCTGAAGGAGGTTCTGATAAACATTTGCATTCACCTGCCATGTGTCTGTATAAGAGGCCCAACTCCTGCTGCCGAAAACATTCCCCAAACTATGACACGTCCTCCTCCACCTTTCACTGACATCTTTACACACTTGGGCTTCAGTCTTTTCCCAGTTTGACCCTGAACAAAATGTTTCCCACCTGACCCAAATATGCTCTCATCACTAAAGTGAACTTTGGTCCAGTTCTTCCCTCTCCACACAACATGCTCCTCAGCAAAGGTGAGCCTAGCCTTTCTTATTTTTGCTATTGAGAGGCTTGGTCACTGCAGAGTGCGATTTCAGTCCGACTTCTCTTAAACACGCTGAGACAGATCCATACCATAAGCAATTCCAGCTGCAGTGTTGAACTGAGAAGCTCTGCATTATCATGTCCACTCGTGCAGTTGTCTTACGTGGACGACCTGCCTTTTTGGGGGACTTGAATGAGTTAGTGTCATTGTAAAACTGCAATATTCTAGAAATTACAGATTTGGAATGACCAGCTTCTCGTGCAGTTGCTGAAATTTTTATCAGTTCTTTTTCAAATATCTCTGTAAGTGTTTTTTTTTTTTTAATACTGTGCTTCTGAATACAATTAATTTATGAAATATGCTTAAAAACTGCCCTTCTACTCCGGGTAGGATAACTTCAAACAGGACTAAGCAGTGACCTTGAAATTGAGGAAATTATAGGTTCTCTAATTTTGTTCTAATAATTTTGGTCTCCACTGTATATATGTAGTAATTGTGTCATTTATTTATTTATTTATTTATTTCAGCATTTCATTGTCAATGCCATTTCATTTAAATTTTGCTCACATTTTCAAGATACCTGTTCTATTTAAAAAAAAAAATTATTAAAAACTTTAGTCCCCGTGGGAGCAGTGGGTGGAATTCGATCATAAGTTTTAAGACTTCTGTTGCAGCAGCGCTGCTTGATTCTGCATCAGCATGTAGCATTAAAGTCTTTGTTTATGTGAATGTGCAGCTGATTCTCAGTGTGTATATTTGCAAAGCGTTGCATCAGTCTACACTCACAGTAATAACATTTTGACATCTATACACACTAGAATTTGACCTGCTTCTTTTCATTTCCTGTAATAGACCTGGGTGGAAATATTTGCAATTTTCTGATCTTGAGGCAAGTTTTGCATCTGGCATTGAGTTAACACTGGGAAAAACTCAGGCCTAGCACTGATGGAAGCTGGAGAGGGACATTTGTAATAGAAAAGGCATCATCCAGTGATGGGACTAGGGCTAGTTGTTATATATATCTCAGTACAGTTTTGAATAAAAAATTCATTGCTTAAATGGTTGTTTTATATGTGGTTATCTGGGTAACACTTCAGATTAGGGAACTCAATAAACTCCTAATTTGCTGCTTATTGATAGTAAGTAAGGTAGTTGTTGTACTAGTTATGTTTGGGTTAAGGGATCTAGAATATGGTCATGCAGAATAATTATGTGCTTTATAAGTACTAATAAACAGACAATATGCTAGTAATATGCATGCTAATAAGCATCTAGTTAATACTGAATAGTGTTTCCTAATCTAAAGTGTTACCCATATTAACAAGCATAAAACCACAATGAGATGCATTCAAGCTTACTTTATAATGAAGGTAGATTTTAACTGATATGTTCAGGATGAAGGTAAATGTCAGGTAGTGGCAAGTTATCATGTATTATAGAATTAATTAAATTAAATGAGCAAAACAATGTTTTGAATGTTGCATTTTACATTTTGTGTTTCAGTTTTTTTACTCTTTATTTGTTTATTTATTTGCTGAAAAGCCATTAAAGGTTATTAATATTATTAAATGTTTCTCTTAATCTCTAGGCTACAGAAAACCTATTGAATATTTTCCACAATTGCCCAAGAAAAAGATACAGTTAATTTAACACACACACACACACACACACACACACACACACACACACACACAACTGTTTGAAATCTAAATCTAAATTCAAAAGCCATCTTCTACATTTAAAATGTATTATAGGCTATTGATAATATGTGATAACTAGCCCTAGTCTACGTATAATCCTACATGGGAATTTTATTTCAGTTTTAGAATTTTCTAACAGTATGTGAGTTTTTTGTGTGTTTTTTTTTACCTGTCAGTTTTATTGTTTGTCTTTGTTCTGTAGCTTGACATCACTATTCTATGGAGAACAAAGTGAGAAAGAGAAAACCCCATCAGAATCCAGCCCATCAGACTCAGAGACCAAGGACATGGTGAGAACCTTTTGTAAAAGAGACAAAGAAATAAAAGCATCAAACACATTTAAGAAATGTTTGATCATGCAGAAACAGGATCTTTGCTTGAATTTACCACATTTGGCAGTGAGAAAACCCACTGGGCCTTGTCATTATCAACAACACCTCTGCTTAGAAAGGAATAAAAGCATGAGTACAACTAAAAGATTGTGTTTTAATGTCACTATCATCTTCACGGTGATGCGAATTTACTACCACTGAAACCTAAAGACATACAGAGGCAAAAATAAAGTTCAATCTGTCGACGTGGATTAGTCAGCCGCTGTTACGGAGCGTCGCCCCAGAGCTACTGTCATATAAAAGAGCCTGTGCACTTAGACGCTATTTTCTTTTATGCACATTATCTGTCCGTTTATATTCTGACCTCACTCTGTCTCCTTTTATTTTATTTGCAATGACGGTTCAAGACATCACAGCCACGTTAAAGATATTGCATGCATTTGCATGGCTTTTTCCACTTGTTACGCTATCCGTGTTCACTTAAAGGACAAATGATTCTGACAGATGCTAAGCTAGCCAGACGCGCTCTTTTTTTATATGCCAGACCATTTTATGACACCGTCGTCTTCCCTCCCTCTCTTTATAGGGCTTCTGTTCCTGGCTCACATCTCTGTACCACATGAAGTAAGTATGCAAGAAGTGCATGGTGATGTCATCAACCAGTGTCCTGTTTGCTCGTGTTATATCTCATTAAGAAGGGAAAACACAGGGTGAAGGTAGACCGGGCGCTTTACCAGCACATCTAACGTCTGGGCACGCTCTAAAGCCTTTCAGAACTGTAAACCAGCCTCTAGTCTGTCTCCACGGTTGCAGAGATGTTATTTGGACGACTTGAATGGCATGTTGGTGCCATATTTAGCTGGTTCCCTTAAAAGCTTAAAAACTGAGAGTTCCTCGCTCTGTGTGAGGCGAGGCCGGAGGGGTGTGTGTGTGTTTGTGTTTTTGTGTGTATGAGGGCTCCTTGTAATCATAAAAGCCCCCAACGCCCTCGTGTATTTGTGTGGTCTTTTAAAAAGGCCGTCACACATATATTGTTGACCGAAGCCAATAATTCATTGGAAACACATTGAAAACTCTCACAGAGACTGTGTCTGCTAACTAGTGCCGATCTAGCAAAACAAAAGTCATAGGTTTGATTCTTAGAGAATGCACATGGGTCAATAATATGTCCACGATTAAAAAAGAAAAAGAAAAACCTTTTACAAGGAAAGAAAAAAATCTAGTTTTAAAACGTGACACATGTTCGTTTTCATGTTGTTTTCATGTGGTTTTGAAAAACTTGAATATACACTACCATTCAAAAGTTTGGGGTCGGTAAGATTTCTAAATGTTTTATGCTCACCAAAAATACAGTGAAAACAGTCATTTTGTGAAATATGATTACAATTTAAAACAACTGCTTTCTATTTTGAAACATTGTAAAATATAACTTGGTAAAGCTGAATTTTCAGCATCATTACTCCAGTCTTCAGTGTCACATGATCCTTCAGAAATAATTTTAATATGCTGATTTGGTGCTAAAGATATATTTTTTATTATTATAATTTTGGAAACAACTTTTGTGCAAATGATGATACATTTTTTCAGGATTCTTTGATGAATAGAAAGTTAAAAAGAACTGCATACTGACTGCAAACATTAGAATAGTACTCTGATTTTCAAGAAAAGCTTCAATTTACTGACTATAAAATGTCATGTAATGTACAGTAACCATCAAGTAATAAAATTATGAACACATTTACCATGTGAGAGAACATATATTATTATTTTCCAAAACATGTAAATATATTTTTCAGTGTAAAAAATTCTTAATTAATAAATAGCTGTACTTTTTTTTACCACATGATATTTTACAACCTGAAATAAATCGTTTTATAAACCTTTGTAAAAAGGACAAATTATCTGATATTTTAAGAGATTTATTGAGCTTGTTATGAGAGTCCTTTTGTTTTTCTGTTTTGTTTTGTTTTGTTTTGTTTTGTTTCTGCATGTTGGTTGAACCACAATAACAGAAGATGCCTATATATATATATATATATATATATTGCATTAAAAACGCTTTTTTTTCTTAGTGTGAAATACTTTTTAAAACCTTTTTCAACAATAAATAACCTTTTGTGCACTTAAAAGTTTCCATGGATTTTAAAGGTTCTTCATGGAACCATATATGCAAAGAAAGAACCTTTATTTAAATATATATATATGTAGTGTTCAACTCTCAGAAAAAACAAACAACAACAAAAAAACTTTGATTTATTATTAATGCAGGTGGCCAGAACTCTAATGATTGTTTTGTTTTGTTTTGTTTTGTTTTGTTTTGTTTTGTTTTGTTTTGTTTTGTTTTGTTTTGTTTTGTTTTGTT
>NW_015554059.1:584574-591343 GCF_001515605.1 Sinocyclocheilus anshuiensis
GTTTTGTTTTGTTTTGTTTTGTTTTGCTTTGTTTTGTTTTGTTTTGGTTCAGTTTTCGTTTGTTTCTGCATGTTGGTTGAACCACAATAACAGAAGATGCCAAATCCGTGTATCATTCGATCATTCGTTTTTTGATTTAATATTGAAAGTAGAAAAATTAGAAAATGGCTCCTTTTTCGTTTTTTTGTTTTTTTTTCCAAAAAATTAAAAACGAGAATTCAGCTTAAATTTTCGATTTCTACATGTGGGTGGGAATTAAATGCCCCTTTCTGCTGATTGGTCAGCCGAAGATCAAACCGTGCCTTCTTCAGGGCTGCGTTTCAGCAGAAAGGGGCGTTTAATTCCCGCCCATGTGTAGAAATCGAATGTTCAAGCTGTTTATTCATTTGTCCACCCATGAACGAAAAAAAAAAATTTAAGCTGAATTTTTGTTTTTCGTTTCTTGGAAAAAAAAACAAAAAAACGAAAAAGGAGCCGTTTTCTCATTTTTCTACTTTCAATATTAAATCAAAAAACGAATGATTTCTTTCTTTCTTTCTTTCTTTCTTTCTTTCTTTCTTTCTTTCTTTCTTTCTTTCTTTCTTAATTGCTTGGCTTTTATCTTCATTGCAATATTAGGACATTTGAAGGTTAAAAATGATTTTTTTAAATGATTTGTATGTTTGAATTGCATGTTGTTTGTATTTTTGTATAAGCAAATGGATAAGATTTTAAAAATGTGCATTAAGTTGTTGACCTGTATACTGATACTGGTTTGGATAAAAGTGTCTGCCAAATGAAAAAAAAAATGCAATTGCAAATATTTACTTAATAAAGACTTTTTTTCTTCCCATAGGGATGAAGAGATCCGCAGTAAATGTGGCATTGACGCGATCACATACCTGTCTTTCCAGCGTCATATTATTCTGCTCATGACGGTGGTGTGTTTGCTGTCGCTCACCATCATCTTGCCTGTCAACCTCTCTGGAAACCTCCTAGGTACCTCCACTAGATCCATAACTGCTTGGTTACTGTTTGCTCTAGTAATGCTCAGCCATAAAGGATTCATGACAACAGACACAACACGTTTGGTATCCAGGAAAAGGCATTAAACTTTAAAACAACATTACATCAACACTACATCTTAATTCATCAGTGTGCTTGCACCTAAAAAAGACTTATTAGAATAATCTCATTAATTAGTTTTGACAGATTGTTAGAGTATTAGAGTTTCACTCTTAGATAGAAATGACTCTCTTGAAATGCTAAAAATGCATGGATGGCATACTCTGAAATTTATCTAAAGCACATTCTAAAAGGAAAATAAAATGTAAAAATTAAATACTTTCTTAAAATCTTTAAGACTTTTTAAGACTTTAAATAATCTTTGTCACATTATTTTATTATGTGAAATGTTTAATTCAGCAAGAGGGGTACATCTGTTATCTAAATCGTTATTTTAAATACAGTTTTGTGCAAAAATATCTTAACATTTGAAAAAAAAAATTCAAGGCAGATATGGTTGCATTTTAGCTCATTCATAACACTGGAAATGTTCTATACTTTATACTTGTTGGCAAACCTAGTATATTGTGTACAGTTTATGTAGTAGAATAGTAGGTAGCATGCTATTCCGAACATATGCATTGTTCTTTTTGTTTGAGCAGTCCAGCATCTTTTTGCTCAGCAGTGGTGTGAGTTTGGGGTGGAACTACCTGTTTGGCTGAATAATTACAGACACGAAAACTAATTATTTTTGTTTGCTGCTACTGATATAGAAATGAACCTTAATTAACACACTTATCCTTAAATATATCAGTGAGTGAGATGTTTTGTTATCCCAAAAATCTTTTGTGTCAACCGTGGCTTACTGGTTAGTGCATGTGCGACAAACATAATGATCCACAGTATGTGACAATCTCCCAATAAATAATTTTCCTCCTCACTTTCTCCATAAATTGTATAATATTAGGCCATAATTAAATTATTATTTTTTTTTTTTTAAAGTGACAGTAAGTCAGCTTGTGCAGAGTTTTTTTTCCATAAATGCACTACTGTTCAAAGGTTTGAGGTCAGTAAGACGTCTACTGTATTTTGAATAAATGCTGTTCTTTTGAACTTTCTGTTCCTCAAAGAATCCTGAAGCCTGTTGTCCAGAAAAAAATATAACTGTTTTCAACTTTAATACTAAGAAGAAACCTGTCTTGAGCACCAAATCAGCATATTACAATGATTTCTGACAGATCATGTGACACTGGAGACTGGGCTAATGATGCTGAAAATTCAGCTTTGCCATCACAGGAATAAATTACATTTTAAAATGTAAGTTTAAAATAGAAAACAGTTATTTTAAATCCTAATGATACTTCATTATATCAGTATATGTTTTTATTGTGTTTTTGGTCAACATAAGAGACAAAAACAACAAGTCTGACCCACCCCAAACTTTTGATGGCAATGTGCATTTTCTGTATTGACTTGGAGGGAATTGGAGAAATCTGCAGAATGTATTTTAACATGCTAAAATGCATTAAATGTTGCTGAGAGTTCTACAATAAGGCACAAAGCTGGGAGAATGTGTAACATTTGTGTATGGTTTTGAGGATGCAGATTCCGTGTGGGCCTGTCGATGAATGACTCTAGGAAAAGCCTGGGAAAACTCTTGAAGATGTAGAAGCGCTCAGTCTTAACCCTCCATTAGTGGACATGTGGAAAAACATAATTCAGACCACCCTACAGTGTTTGGAGATGGTTGGGTTGCACAATGGAGGGTTAGACGGGCCAAGTTAAATATGGGAATGGCCTTGACTGTCCACGCCACAAGAAGAGCATTGTGAAAAGCCACCGGCTTTACCTCTTGTTGTTTTCAAACCTGCAATAAGCTTTTCATATGACTTTCATACAACCTTGGTGGCAGAAGTTTACTGTGGCTCTCTAAAAGCGTTCAATGTGGATGTGTGGTAGACCAGTTTGTGGTGCAGTTTCGGGGCCGGCTGGTTAAAACAGGGTGGGGGTTTTGACGCTTACTGTCATCTCTATGCAACCATTTGACACTGTATTTGTGAAATAAACTGGCACATTCACAAATTTGTCATGGCAGCCAAACCCAAAGCGTAATGATTAGGGTGTAGAGAGGTTTTTTTTTATTCCACATTCAGTTTGCACTGTACCACACAGGCCTCAAATTACTTTCAGACTTTTATTTTTGACACTGGTATGTGAGAAGTGCATTAAATGTTACACAAGTTGTTTCTTTCTATGCTTTTCAGGAGATAGCCCACAGAATTTCGGCCGAACAACAGTGGTTAATGTTCCTGCACAGTAAGTTTGTTTTTTATGATGAATGTAGACCTGAAAAGCATAACCTTGTTGAGTATGTACATATTTATGAAGTTGTTGGCACGATTTTAATAACTCTCTTTTCTTTGTGCATTAGGAATGCATTTCTGTGGCTGCACAGCATCTTTGCTCTGCTGTATTTTGTGATCACAGTACTGTGCATGGCCCATCATTCCTCACGACTGGAATACAGAGAAGATGAGAAGGTTGGTGAGCTGTATTCATGTTCATGGGTTATTACACCTCATTTCTGGTCCATAAGTGGCACTGCTTTTCAACAGTGCTTGCAAGCTGACTGAGTGCATCTCATGAAAAATGTTCAGGTTTACAATATGCTTTATTTTTTATATTTACATATAATTTAGAATTCAATTTTATTTTTATATAAATATATAAAGCCATTAGATTTTTGGGGAGATTGTGATGTGCTTTCATTACAGTTAAGCATATTTCTTATTTCATCAATGCATTCAGATGTTTAATGTTTGTTTGTTTGCAATTCTCATTATTCTTAGTGATTCTCATTAGATTCTTTATAAGGTAATACAATAATGGAAATCAGCCTGTCTGTGTCAGGGATTCATCACAGTCACTTCAGTCACCATCCAGGATAATTACCCGATCACAGTCACCTGAGTTCTGATCCCCCGCACCTGCTGTCACCAATCAAGCCACACTACAAATACACACACAGCACAGTCACTCACTGTCCGGTCTACCGTTCACTCCTACGAACTGCTCTGGACTCTCTCTGCCAAATTCTCCTAGAACGAATTACCTGCTGTTCCTCCCGCGATCCTCCAACGACTCCTTGGAAACTGTTCCACGATCTCCAACGTAACCGGCATCCGATCCTCACCATCAGAACTCAGATAAGCACCCTGGAACCATTCACTGTGTTTACACTCACCTGCCTTTTACTCACCTATTCCAGTCATCCCCTTACCCAGTCAATAAACCATCCTGATTTGCACTTACCTGTTGTGTCTGGCCTTGCTTTGTGACAGTCTGGACAATGAGTATTTTATTTTATTTTATTTTGTTTTGTTTTGTTTTGTTTATTATGTTATTTTATTTTAAATCTCAATTAAAATTAAATATACTGCCATAATATGATGTATAATTACTTATATATATAGTAAAGTATGGGATATATTTAGTATATATATACAGTGGGTACGGAAAGTATTCAGACCCCCTTAAATTTTTCACTCTTTTGCATTAAAAACACTTTTTTTCTTAGTGTGAAATACTTTTTAAAACCTTTTTTCAACAATAAAGAATCTTTTGTGCACTTAAAAGTTTCCCTGGATTTTAAAGGTTCTTCATGGAACCATATATGCAAAGAAAGAACCTTTATTTTTTTTAAATGTGTAGTGTTCACCACTCAGAAAAAAACAAACAACAACTTTGATTTATTATTACTGCAGGTGGCCAGAACTCTAATGATAACTTCAGTTCCCAGAGAAATCTCTGATCCCGGACTGATCACCAAACACCTGCAGTGAGTAAAGAGCACAGATCTGTTATCCACAGATTACAACTAGTGCTTGATCTCCATACTTCGGCATATCAGATATTAAATGTCAACACAACTGAGGGCATTCATTTTTCACTTATTTAAAAGCCAATGTCTCTTCTATCTCCAAACAGTGAAGCCTACCCTAGCTGCACCGTCACAGACATCCGGTTCTGCTTTGATGTACAAAAACTAATGAAGCTGGACTCAGAAAGGTCATTTGCGTTTGCATATCTCCTGCATGCCATAGAGCTGAGTCTCAAAAATAATGCATAATTAAATAATTAAACCATATTAAAACTATATATCAGGCGAAAAGCAATGAAAGGAAGGCTGTACTTCACAACCAAAGCTCAGAAGGAAGGCAGGATCATGATAAAGTCTCACCCCTGTGCACAGATCTTCTGCTGTGATATATGTGGCTTTGAACAGGTAAATGTCCCTCACACAATCATTATAGTTGTCAGAATGGATATATTTGTGTGCACAAATTGTATACCTATAGAATGGCCGTGTGGCTGGTACTGCACCTCCTCATGTTGGCCACTGGAGACCACTGTACACCAACTGTCAGTCATGAACTGCTCTGTTTTATATCATTGTCTTTTTGTCAGGTGGATGCGGAGCAGTATTACAGTGAACTGGAGGAGAAACTGACAGATGAGTTTAATGCAGAGAAGAACCGTATCTCTATGAAGAGGCTGGGCATTGCCTTTGTTACCTTCAGAGATGAGAGAATGACTGCCGTGTAAGTCACATGGATAAATAGCTGATTATTGAGGTGATTACTGAGAATAAGTATCATTCGTCCAGAGATACTGTAAGCATAGGAATGAGTACCTACATTTAAGAATATGAAAGTATTTTTAATAAAAAGGTAATGTATTAACATGAAGCACATTTGCTGAGAGTTACAGTTGAGGTCAAAAGTTTACATCCCCCTTTCAGAATTTGCAAAATGTTAATTATTTTACCAAAACAGTGTAAGTTTTGTGGATAAAAACTCACCCTCATGGCGTTCCAAACCCATAAGATTATTGTTCATCTTCAAAACGTCTAAAAATTAGGGATTTCTGTCCCTTCATTGAATGTCCAGTCCACCAAAATTTTCACACTTCAAAAAGTTCATGAAGATATCATAAAATGAATCCATTTGAAATGAGTGGTTTAATCCAAGTATATATAAATACTGATCAATGCACATACTGTACAAATATGATAAACCAAAGCTTTAATTCAAGGAAATGTTGTATTTTAAACTCCTTTTTACCAAACCTTTGCATCCAATAACAGCCTTTATACCATATAACATAATAAACTATATAGCTTTATATATAAGCTTTATATATAAGTTTATAACAGTTCATTCTGGTCCTGACTTTTGATCGGTCAGTACAGTTTGTTAAAAACCACATTATAGTAATTCAGTAGTCTAGTCTATATTCACACTATATATTCGCAACCTTCTCACATACCTTATTGCTGAAATACATGCACCTCTTTTAAACTCTGTGCTTATGTTTCTGTAGTATTGTGAAAGACTACGGCCGAGTTCGGTGCCGCCACAGACCCCAGCAGTCCAGCATTACCACAGTGGTGCGGTCCCATCAGTGGGGTGTTTCTTACGCCCCGGCCCCTAATGACATCATCTGGTGAGTCGAAACGATAGCCACATCTATATCTTGAAACAGAAAAAAGTATAGAAATAACCGCAGGGAGGTTATTCCTTTTCAACGATCTGGATTTATTATGTTTTTATATGATGTTTTATTTAACGTTTTTTAAGTATACAGTGATCTGCAAGCTGAAGTCATATATATTTTTCATGACATGCTTTGTTCCAGGCCATTACGCTTGGATTTGAGAGATGAAATTGGATTAATTAAGTCTCAATCTGAGTGTGTGCCTAGACAGCCACTGTGAAAGCCATTA
>NW_015554060.1:0-4234 GCF_001515605.1 Sinocyclocheilus anshuiensis
CACTTCTGTGAGATACTGTGTATGTATATATATATATATATTAGTAGGGTCAAAATTAGCACGTTAACGCAGGCGATTTAATTTTTTCAATTTAACGCGTTAAAAATATTTAATGCAATTAACGCAGGGGCGGGGCGTTGGCCACCTCAACTGCTGCTTCTGTCACTTGTTCTCTTGACAAGAATTGCATTTATTCAGTCACAGAACGACTGAGAACGGGAGACGTTTCAGACGCGCGCTCCACTTCACTTCAGTGCCAGGAGTGAGTCAAGCCAGCACGGAAACGGTACTGTGCTCGCAGCGCGTGCTCTTCAATTGCATGCTGGCGCGCGCTGTAGCCTGTATCCTTTCATATCAAAGCGCGAAATAAACTACGTGCATGCAATGTCGTGGTCATAGTTAAGTCATGAAGTTACCAAAAAGGCGATTAAAGCTGCCTTAAAACTGTGCATGCATGTAATAATGTGTTAAAATTTGCAAAGCGTACCACATTGAACAAAACAATATAAATGCAAAATTTGAACTCATGAAAATATAACAGTATCCACGGTATAGCAAAATCTACATCATGGAACAACATAATACTTTATATTATTATTATACTTATACATAATAGTCACTTTCATTACCATCTGGGAAAAAAGAAAAGAAAAAATGTTTATGTAAAGGAAGAGTATTGATCATTATTTTATTCATTAACCGGAATCAACTCCCAAGTGATTTTTTTTTCTTTCATCTCTTGACTGGCATTTGAACCATAACTTACCAACACATTTTGGTGGATCTGGTTTAAAGGTTCCATCCTCAGAACAATGAAGTGTTGATTGTCCAATAAGATTAAGTCCTTTGTTGCATCTATAGGAGACTGCTTGTGAATAATCATAACTCTCCAAAGGCTCATCTTCAAGTTGCCCATTTTCTATGGCTGGAGGTGCTGAACATTTCACAGCTAAAGAAAAAAAACATATCCAGGTGAATAGGTATTTATTTCTAAAATAAAAAAAAAAAGCCAAACAAAAATACAAATTGGGAATTGTTTTGTGCTCTTCAATATCATATTTGATTCAATGTAAGAACTGACATACGTTCACAGACAGTATCTTGGCCATCCCATCCCTGATCTCTGCATGTTCTTGTTGTTTCCTGACCCGCTAACATGTATCTGAAAGCAACGATTCTCCTCTTACCAAATAATCAAACAGATCACAACCTAAATTCCATATGGTTTAAAACACACTTAATCCACCACAAAGAAAGTGACTTTCACAAACCCTTCGACACAAACTGGTTTAGCTGTGTCACCAAATAAATTTCCAGTCATTTCATATCTCCCATAAAGAAAATCTGCAAGGCTTCCACAGGATTTTCCTGTAATGTATTCAAGATATTAACTGATTTAGAATTGGTGCTCTTTAAATACTGTTGAAAATAATGAAAAATAATCTTTAGTGTTGCTTCATTACAAGATACAGGGAATGTGTGATACTGTGATGCTTCCTGCTGTCAGTGGCAAAACCACTATGAGCTATTTAATGATTGTTAAGCTATTTAATGACTTGTTGACCTATAACATACATCCTTTCACATATCTAAATTAGACAAAAGGCATTTTAGAGAAATTTACAAATGTAGGGTACTTAACATATTTAACGACAGTACATACTTGTGCAACTGAGTTCCAGATTTGTCCACTGGTTTCCCTGACAGGTAACTGATTTAGATGCTTTTAAGTCAACTGGCTTGTGTCCAATCACACACTCAAATGTTACAGTGGATCCATCTGGGAAACTAGGAGTCGAGAGATGCTCTGCTGTTAAAATGACATTTCTTGATGTAAAAGAAGGCTGTGTGCATTGCGCTGTGGAAATAAACAAAACATATGCTTTACAGTAATCTGATGCAGTACTATTTTGATCATCATCATTCTTGTTGTTAGTACAACTTCTGCTCCATTCTATTCTTATATTTGGTTAAAAAAATATTACTAGGAGGTGAATATAAATTAGTATGATTTACTCACTCAAAGATGTGCAGTTAAAATTAAATCTCAATGCTCGAATGGGATCAGCTAATTAAAGTTTAATAACAGTTTTTACATTTTTTCATGTGTTGCTCATACTTTATCATCCACCCTCCCCCCTTTTTTAAATATAACCCAAATATGGTCAACTTTGGCTCTTTCAAACACTAAAACTAAAGTAACGTTTGGGTAAAAACACAACAGTCTAATGCTACACACACTGGTGCTAACTACAACTGAGCAAATCATGTACCGAAGTTGCTTTCATACAGTTTTACCACTGTTATCATTGCAAAATGTATCAAGGTTACATAAATATTTATGCACTGGGGACAAAAACACATCTGCTGGCTAAGGTCATGATTAAATCTGCCCTGAAAGCATTACAAGGGCACCAATGAACAGCCTGAGGATATTGTTGCAGGCTCATATAAATGCTAAAATTAATTTTGGGTTCATGCATCCAGTTCATGATTGAAGCAATGGAATTCATGTGCGTGTACCTTGTTTACCAGTGAAGATTTTGTTTTTTTTCTGTGTACAGTAGCAGCATGCTGTGACCCTGATTAGGATTACCAAGCTTTAAGCTAAAACCTCTGTTTGCACTGTTAGTTGCTAGTATCAACATTACGCTACTAGACTATACACTTGTCTACAGTTTTTCCAGTGAACTCACCAAGTGTACTTTCCTAATATTATATTACAACACTACACAATTCTTAGAATGGAAATATGTTATCCCCTGTCTAAAGGAACGTACTGCATTTGAAAATATGGGCGGAACTTCTGGTTTTGCCAAGTGTCACTCAGATAGACTAAAAACAAATGATTACATATTTTAAGGGTGCGCTACAAATAATCCTTATCTGTCAGATTTTGTCATTCTATATTTTTTATCTAACAGGACATGGATATCACAAGAATATCAGTTTCAAGACCACTGCTGTATGACTTATATGTGGCATTATTAGAGCTAACCATTAAACAAGTTTATTGGTAGTATCTGATTGTTTACACTTCTGTGGAAGTTACTCCCACAATTCACTGAAAGCGTCATCGGGTGTAGGAAAAAATTCGATATACTCTTTATGCCTGTTTCCTGGACAAACAAAAAACTTAAAGGAACACTCCACTATTTTTGAAAATAAGCCTATTTTAAAAAATAGTGGAGTGTTCCTTTAAGTGGCTTAATATGGGCTTTTTCCCCTAGTAATATCTGGCAACTCTGTTTATGTGTCATGAATATTTTTGTATAGTATTGCCGGAAGACAAAGAGACTGTAAATGTACATTTTACAGTTTCTTTTACTGTATATCTGATGAAGGTTACTTTTTTTTTACACTAGCATGAGATGCTACAGCTAACGCACATAGATCAAAAGTCACAAAATTTTAGGTGTAATTATTAATCGTAGTTCAAATTCTTTATAAATACATACTCACCTCGGACATGTTGACAGATCATAAGATAAGCAAGAAGAGCAACACTGGGACACAGCACCTTACATCTCATCTTGTTTATGTCGGTGAATTGCAGCTCCAAACAAGGCCAATGTTTTTTTCCGCTACGGATAAATATAAAGACATCTTAGCATAAGGAAATGCACTTTTAAAACATGTATTTTTGAATAACTAAACGTCAACACATTAAGTACAAAAACAAAAGAGATGCAAGAAAAATTCACATTAGCAAAACCTGTTAACGTTAGCCGCTAGCATAACGATAAAGATGGGGTATAAATTATTAACATGTCACATTACTAGACAACATGCTTAGAACGAATGTATAAAAATCGGTTTAGCTAATCAACGAAGCTTCATATAATGTTCTTATAAGGCTATTCGTTACGATAAAAGAAAGTGGTAACGTTACGCAACGCGCAGGAAGGGCGTAATGGTCACTGCGCTTCCTTATCTGTTAATTTAATAGTCAAAAACAGAAACCCTAATCTAACTCCACACACGTAAAATATAATTGTGAAATAACAAATAATATAATATAGAATATTCTCGTAATAATGGCGAGGTCCTTGTGGTACTATAGTAATACACAGAGAAGCGAAAATTCAATGTTTTAATCAACCTTACCTTCGGGTGTTTTAGAAGGATTTTCGGTGTTCAGTGCTCGATTCAGACTGAGGCATGTACAGGCCAGTACAACATACAGGAAGGGATGAGTGTGGAGATTAACACTTGCTTCTCATAAAGTAAATTT